>NW_017732620.1:57417-62276 GCF_001890085.2 Hipposideros armiger | reverse complement strand
ATTCAATATGGGAAACTCTAAAATCAGGACAGACACACACACACACACACACACACACACACACACTATGAGAACAAAGGCAAAGGAACATAAATTTCAATTTAGGGATCAAAGTAAGCTATTGAGAGAGGCCACATCTGAGTTGCGCCTTAAGGAGTGTACAGGAATCCTCAGGTTGGAGGAGGGTTGGGAGGAAGCAACTGCAGCTCTGGGGCAGGAGGACAGAATGCAGGGAAAGAGGAAAGCAATGAGCAGGGAGGGCGTATGCATCAGATCATCAAATTGTACACCTTAAGCACATGCAACTAAAAAATAAATAATAAGACACTTTTAGCACAAGTGAAAAAAAGAGACATGGATTAGGGCACGTACAGGAGGAAAGGGGCGCAAAGATATAAAGGGTGTGGTATGTTTGGGGAACCGAGTCCAATGTGCCTGGAGTCTGGTGGGGAAAGGACTTGAAGGAAAAAGTAACCTGCCCATGATGCTGATGCCAATGCAGAGTGATTTGGAGATTTGGGGCTTCGTGTGAAAGAGCTTGGGACAGTTCTAAAGGCAGTGAGGATGAAGATGCTGAAAGTTTCTAGATGGATACTAGGTATGACTTGAAAATAGGACTTGGAAACCAAGGAGAGCTGGAGAGTGACATCTAGGAGGAGGCCATCTCTGAAGTCTGTAGGTTGGGCAGCTGAGTGAAGGCATTGATGTCATTAAAGAAGATAGGACAAGGAACAGCTCAGGTGAGGGAACAGGGAGAATTAAAACAACCAGTTGGGTTTGGAATTTGTTTGATTTAAGAAGCAGAGCTCTTGGGTGTCAGTGGAAATGTGGATACACGGAATTCATGATAAAGTCAGAGGTTTAACATTACCTGTAAGATGTCAGCGATGGTGACACCTACATCTTCTCTAACATAGCAATTCCCCCCATATTCTGTCTTTACTGTGTGCTAGAATGGAATGCTAGAATGAGGTTATGGGGTACTATGAATCACATACGCATTTAAATTTCTGAATAAATTTCTGTTACATAATAACGTGGATCTTTGGCTTTTGATAATTTCATTTTGTTGTCACATCACCTGTTTTCATAAGATTTTTTCCCCTTAGAGTTATTTGTCATACTAGAGTTAAAAGTCATACTTTATATGACTTTTAAAAACTGGAATAATGCCATCCTTCAAAAATCAGTAATGGATTGCATATGCCTTCTGCGCCACTTTACTAGAATATTTTGTTCTCTATTCATATTCTCAATTGTACATGTGTTTGATATACTCATCTTTCAACTTTTTAAATAAGTGTCCTTTGGGATATTTTAAAACCCCAAAACCTGAATAGAGGTGGCTTGCCAAAAAAATAATAAAAAATAAATTTAAAATGATATAAAATCAATTTTAATTTATTAAAAATCATCTTTTGCCTTATTGGCCTTTGTTGTGAAATTCCTATGTTTAAAGGTGATGTGGAGTGAATTCCCCAAGTCTGGNTGGCCAGCAGTCTGATGGCCGAGGAAGTGTCAGCTGCTGGTCACAGGTGGCAGGCTGCTTCCCAGATGACCTGCATGGCCATAGAGGCACAAGGGAGTTGGGCACAGGGAATGGGTGGGCGGCCAAAGCTTCTCCAGGTAGGCTCTGGTATGCGCTGTGCAGCCCAGGAAGACGGGAAGGAAGTGTACCCGAGCCTCCAAAGAGTGGGGCCCCAGTAAAGAGTAGACAAGGCCTAGGAACAGGAAGGGGTAGATGGTCTCCATGTCATTTCCGTGGGCTCTGAGGCAGTGGTCCATGTCCTGGTCACTCCAGCCATATTGAAGGCCTCCATGTCTTGGGGCATCCTCAGGGTTGGCAAAAGCCTCCTTCCGCAGCCTCAGCTGGCCCATGATGACGGCCACCACGTACATCTTGATGGTCAGCAGTGCACTGCAGAGCAGGAAGGCCGGGAGCACCTGGCCCCTTGCCATGGCCAGGACGGATGCAGGCATCTTGGCGGCAGAAGCGCTGGAGAAGATGTGAGGCAGGCCTGAGGCAGTGCCCATAGCTGTCTTCCTCAAATTTTTTTTTTACACCTGCGTGCTCCTCCATTGTTTATATGTATCATAGTTTATTCATCCATTCTTCTATGGGTGGGCATTTAGGGTTATTTCCAATACTTTGCTATCCACCCCCCCAAATTTCTAAATTAATAATCTCATGCTTATGATTCCTCATATAGTTGGAGGTGTATTTTCAGAGTACATTGCTATAGGTGAGATTGCTCAATCAAGCATTACTAAATATCGCCAAATTCCCTTACATCAGGCTGTTTGATACTCTCACCAACAAGGTGACAGTGCCCGTTTCTTCACAGTCTCATCAACAGTATCTGTGAAGTTTTGAATTTTCACCAATATGGCAAGTGGAATCTCAGCATAGTTTTAATTAATTGTCTCCTATTTTGACTGACATTGAGCACATTTTCCTACATTTCACGGCAATTTGGACTAATAGGCCATCGTGGAGACTCTGTGTGATGATCCGGACCCAGCTTAGGGATGATGGAAGGGGTGGAGAGGGCAGAGTGAAGCTGCAAGACACATCTCAAAAGGGAACTGATAAGATTTAATGAATAGAGCAATGGCTGAGAACCTTCTACAGTTTTCATTCATGCATCACTGCTGCCTGCAGGGTAGAAGGCACAGCCAGCGTTCATTGTCTTTTGGCAAATCTCTCTCCCCAACTCTGTCCACAGGCCAATATGCCATTGCCAGCAGGCATCTTTTCCCAAAATAAAGCGTTGGGATCTTGCAATCTCTCCTCACATTGACTGAGGTCAAGCAAAAAGTGCTAGCCCTCTGTCTCAAGTGGAGGATTGTTTCTGTCAGAGACAGTTAGCGGGCCTGTACGCCCTGTGACTCTCCTTTCTGACCTCCATTCTTAACTTGGTGTCATAGGGTCTCCCCCACCCATGCCTGCTCTCCTATTCCCAGAGACCTGGCCCCTTTCTGGCTTCTGCTTGGGCAGTAGGCGCTGTTCTGCAGCTCTGCCTTTGGTCATGTTCTCAGTCACTGGGTGAGCTTTGTCCTAGGGTTTGATCCTTCTTTCCTCTGAGCTCTGAAATACCTGGTAACTGGGAGCCTAGCGTCACTCTTCCTGGCAATTGAGCCTTCTTGGAGGGCGGCGCACCAACCCGTCCTACCAGGAGACAGTCAGCAACAAGGGATGCAGCGTCCCAGCTAAAACCTACCCCGGGTCTCTTACTCCCAAATACACCGTTCCCACTCCAGCAAGTTCTGTGTGAAATGAAGGAAGTAATCAAAGGTTTCCCTGTCGTTTCTGGTCTGGGAGCTGGAATGATGGAGGAGCTGGGAACAGGAATATGTTTGAGGAAGAGTTAGAGTCCTGTTTGGGGCGGGTGTGTTGAGTTAGACAAGACAGTGAAATGTATCTGAGTGGGGTGAGAAATGTGGACGAGAGCCCAGGTGAGAGGGCTGAGTGCATTTGTGCAGAGATAACAGTTGAAGACATGAGAGGGGGCAGGCTTTCTGAGATATACTGGCTAAATCTATGTGAATGTCTCCAGCTAGAGAAATCCTTATTAACTTATCTGACTGTCCACGTCATTCAACAGCACTCTTGCTTCCAGATAGGCTCAGGGGCTGTAATTGGGCCATGGTAAAGAATCTATTTCCCTGCTTATCAGAACCTGGAGTCTGACGTCCACATCCATAAATTTGAGAGGAGAGGGAGATTTGGGAAAGGGGAACACGAGGCTCTCCTCAGTCCTTGCTTAAGAACGCAGAATCCCTGAAGTAGGGGTGGGGGTGGGAAATTAAGCTGAATGAACGCTTTAAAATAAGTAAAACCTCTCCCAAGATCTTAGATACCTTGGTGACAGGAACCATAAAAATGCATAGTTTAATCACATTTTATTATCTAGATTTATAAAGTACCAAGGACATTGCATATGCAACTATCTCAGTGTCAAAAACAGTTATTTATTTTTCACTCTTTTTCTCATTAGCAGGTATGCATATTTTCTACCTTCTGAAATGTATCAAATGTCTTATTATAACTTTTATATTCATCTCTATGCAGTTTAAATTTAATTGTATTTCTTTATGTGTGAGCTGACACTTTGGAATTTCAGATTAAAAAAAAAATTGTGCTCATTGTTTTGCATTTATATTATTCATGACCGCCCAGCAGAGCTGACCTGGATGACTCACCAAAACCATCAAGCTGCAAGACTAATCCAGGCTTCTTCTCACATTTACTCCAAGGAGACATTTTTCTAGAAGTAACTCTGGACCAGGGCTAATGGAGTGTTATGGTTCTCGTTCTTCATCCCGGAGCGTTTATTTATGGGAACTGTTTTCTTGAAAGCCCTTGGGTTTTGAGGCGTAGCGAGATATTTGCAGTTCTCCATTATCGCTAGCTAAGTAGGCTTCTGTGCCTTTTCGGTCTTCACAAACATAAAATCACATTGTGGAAAAGGAAATGTAAATTGTACACACAGCCCCGGCGTTCAGGGCCGGTGGTGTGGTGGGGAGATGATTTGGAGAAGCTCTTCCAGCTCTTCTGCAAAATGGGCCAGCCTTTCAGGAATTCTCCCCCATGTCCAGGTCTTGAGGACTGTTGTCAGGTCACCTCATGAAAGAGAAATTAAATTACCCACCATGGAAGTGATTTCTCAGGTCACGTCCAGCAGCAGCAGGATCTCCATGGGCCCCTCCCTGGGGCTCTGGTGAACGTGGCCGGTGCCAGCCAGCCAAGGGCAGGGCCGTCGTGTCCACGGCGCTGTGTGCTGCTGGCACCCAGCCACTGGAGCAGAGCATTTCCAGAGAGATTCAAGCTGGAGGTGAGCCAAGAGAGCACCTGAGAA
>NW_017732620.1:53447-54422 GCF_001890085.2 Hipposideros armiger | reverse complement strand
TTCTGTTCTTGTGTTTTGTAATTATTTGTTAGCTTGAGAGCACGGGCTCTGAGCAGCAGGGCCATGGTTCAGATCCCACATGAGGGCCAGTGACACTGCACCCTCTACAGCTAAGATGGTGAACAACAGCTTGACCTGGAGCTAGGCTGCCGTGAGTCGCCGGCAATGGCGTAGGGTGCAGTGGGGCTGCAGTGGGCTGCCATGGGCTACCATGAGTGGCAGGCAGCCAGCATGAGCGGCCGGCAGCTGGCATGAGCTGCCGTGAGCCACCGTGAGTGGCCGCCCAATGGTGGGCGAGTGACTGCCTCACCCGGGAAGAGCACAATGATAATACCAACGTGGGACTGTGAAGCGATGTCCTCCACAGCTAAACTGAGGCACAAAAAGACAGCAACTTGTCTGTTCTCCTTCCCCGATTCCCCAATGCTGTTCCTCTCCCCCAATTCCCCAATAAAAAATCTTAAAAAAAAAATTCCTTGTCCCATAATATATTAAAAAATAAATGCTAAAATTTCTTTATAATACAAAAAAACAAGTACCTAAATGTAAACAAATAAACATTTGAATTAAAAAATTGAAGCGAAAGGGTTTTTTTCTCTGAAAGCTTAGGCCAAAAATGTGGGTACGCATTTTACATGGCAAAATACGGTAATATCTTTACCCTCCTCCCAATCAAAGCCTCTTAGATAACTTGAACTACAGTCATTCCCCTCCTGTTATTTCAGTATTTTAATTTTACCTTGTTTTTTTAACCTCACAATTAAACATATAATTATTTGTTTATACCATAATGTTTACTTAGGTTTACCCATGCATTGACCCATTCTTTTCTATACCCCAAACCTTCCATCAGAATAATTATTCTCCTTTGTGAAATACATTTTTCAGAATTTTCTTCAGTGAGGGCCTATTGATGGTAAACTCTTTTGTTCTTGTCTGAAAATGTCTTATTTTGCCCCTCCACACTTTTTTTTT
>NW_017732620.1:39993-50140 GCF_001890085.2 Hipposideros armiger | reverse complement strand
AAAATAGTAACCCAAAACAATCTAATTATGTGATGTTAATAGGTGGCAAATTAGGCACTCAGAAAAGACAGAAAAATTTAAATGTGGTCATGCCACACCCCTGCTTGGGACGTCTTCAGTGGTTGCCTGTTACCTTTAGGGTAATGTTCAGAATCCTTAAAGTAGCCCGCATGGCCCTGCATGATCTGGCCCCTGCCCCATCATCATCATCTCTCCTCCTAGCTCACACTGGCTCCAGCCTCACTGGCCTTGTCTCTGTTCCTCAAATTCACTGAAGTCCTTCTCACCTTCAGGCCTTACCTCTTAGCTGAAAGTCCTTTCTTAGCCTCCCACCCCACCCCAATTTGCTTGGCCAACCTGTTCATCTTTTAGGTCTCAGCTTACATAGGATATTTGAAGAGAGGACCTTCCCTGGTCTTCTAGTGTAAATCACTTCCAACACCCACACATCCACGCACATGCACACACACATGCACGTACATACACCATGTGTATGTCAAGACTACTGGTTGACTTAGCCACTTTGAGACAAAAACTAAGTTCATGTACCTCAAAGCATCTGGTTGACCCAAAGAGAGCTAGCGAGCAAGAGTAAGGAGAGAGACAGATGATATTGTCTTTTTTCTTTTTAATTAAAGTTTATCGGGGTGACAATTGTTAGTAAAGTTACATAGGTTTCAAGTGTACCCTGTTCTTTTCTTCACAGCACTTATTACAATGATATTGACTTATGTCCCCCTCCTCTACTAGAGAAAGGGACCAAGGCAGGGACCTGTTCACTGCCATGTCCCAGCACCTAGCTCAATGCCTGGTACATGGTAAATCTTTATTGAATATATGGATTATTTTAAAGACGGGTGGCTGCATTTAGACACTTTGGAAATCATAAAACAAGTGGAAAGTGAGAAAACAAAACAGAAAAGACCAAAGAAATCTTAATAATTTATAATTCAGTGAGGAAATATGAATGGTGCTTTTTTTTTATTTATTTATTTTAGCTGAGCCATCCTGCCAACCTGTTGGCAGCTCAGTGGCAGCTCAGCTTGGGCCGGGAATCGAACCTGCGACCCTGTTGCTCAGAGCTTGCACTCTTGCGTGAGCTCTTAACCAACTGAGCCACTCGGCCGGCCCCTGAATGGTGCTCTTTGATCTAACAAGTTATCATATAATGACAGATTCTTATGACCAGTCCATAAGCCAGGGAGAATAAAAGGAGGTGGGCTCTTTGTCCAGCCTGAGGTGTTCAGGTTAGCTACAAGCAAGATTGTATAGCACTGCTTTGGACTATCAAGGGCATTAGTGGAATCTCTTTCCTTGAAGAGGGAGAGCTTTACATTTCTGTGATGTTATGGATGTCCCATTAGAAACAATAGAATGGATCGCTAGTTTTTTTATTCCCATAGGTTGCAATAAAATGTTCCCTTTTTTTGGCTGGATTTGATTCAAGTGATTCATCATTTCATTTTAGCTTTGATAATCCTCTCCAAAGGTACATTTCCCTACTACACTCTGAACAGTTCCCTCTTTTTATCAGGTATCAGAGTAACACTGCTTCTGCTGTTCTTGAAACAATTACCAACATTCAGCCCAAAGAGAGCGGAGGCGGAATAGGAGAGACCCGAGAAGCCATCGTTTATAGATTATCTGAAGATATGCTGAGCAAACTGCCTCCTGATTACATTCCTCACGAGGTAAGCTGTGCCCTTCACCCCAGTGTACAGGGCTGTCTTTGGGTTTCACTAAGCTGAGCCCAATCCTGGGGCAGTCCCTCCCTCCCTCTGCCCAGTCAGTCCTTCATTTTCAGCTGTTTCGTGTTACCCGTTGGTTTTCCCTTCCTTCCCTTTCTCAAGCATCCTGCAAATTATGATCTGCATTTTTTTCCCGACACCTTTCTCTATTTCCTTTCTACCCCACTTTCTCTTTCAATCGCTTTTTCTGTACCTTTTCCCCATCTTTGGATTCATCTGTCTTTGGGTCCTCAGATATCTTAACCGTCTAGGCTGGAAACCTCTCCCTCCCTCTTTTACCTAAGTCTGCTCTGTCCATCCTTTAAATTTACCCCTAGATTTTGTTTCCTGCCCTCCATACTTTTCATTTTCCAGTCCCCTCAACCAGGTAATAGGGAAGCAAGCCATTTAAATGAATTCACTCCCCAGTTTCGGTGGCAATCATTTTCTACTTCTTAAACCCCCCAGGTGTTTGCTTATTAATCTAAGTCAGTTTTTCTCAATTTTTTTTTAATTTCAAGACCCTTTTACAAAATAATTGAGAACCCCAAATAGCTTTTTTATGTGGGCTATACTTACTTATATGTAATATATTAGAAACTTAAAATGGGAAATTTCAAAAATATTTATTAATTTACTGTAAAATAACAGTAATAAACCCATTACATGTTAACATCAATGACACTTTTATTTTTAAAAATCACTTATTTTTCAAAACAAAAAAATAATTGAGAAGAGTGGGATTGTTTTATAGTCTTGCAAATCCCTGTAATATCTGGTTTAATAGAAGACAGCTGGATTCTTATGTATATCTGTTTCTACATTCAATCTGTTGTGATAGCACATTCAAACCGCTGTCACATAGCTTCTGCAAAATTCCACTGTACACTCCTGAGAGGAGGGGAGTAAAAGAAGTCAAATAATGTCTAAGTATGGCTGTAAAAAAATGTAACCTTGGGCCGGCCGAGTGGCGCGATGGTTAGGAGTTGGCTTCGGACGCCAGAGGGCCCCGGTTCGGATCCCACATATGAGGGCCAGTGACACTGCCCTTCGCAGTTAAGATGCTGAACAGCAGCTCAACCTGGAGCTGGGCTGCCTTGAGTCGCCGGTGACGGCATAGGCTGCAGCCCCTATGGCAGAGGGTTGCCATGGGCTACTGTATGAAGCCAGCAGCCAGTGTGAGCGGGGCAGCAGCTGCAGTGAGCAGCCGTCCAAAAGCCGGCGACTGATCTGCCTCACCCGGGAAGAGCGCAATGATGGTGCCAACTTGGGCCAGCGAAGCAATGTCCTCCACAACTAGACTGAAGAACAAAAGGACAGCAACTTGTCTGTTCCCCTTCCCCCAATTCCCCAGCACTATTCCCATCCCCCCTATTCCCCAATAAAAAAAAATGTAACCTTGTGAACCCCCTGAAAGGATCTCAGGGACCTTCAGGGTCCCACACTACACTTTGAGAACTGCTGATCTAAATAAATCTTTAATTGTGGTAAAATTTCTGGATGACCTGAAAGTTCTATAAGAGGTCCTCCAACTTGGTCCCTTCTTCATGCGAGAGCACACGGTTGTGACCTCTGAACTCTTTCCTGTTCTTAGCTTCCATCCGTCAGTGCTGATGGTCAGAACTTCACCTGAGTCCTAGGCTTGACTGAGTCAAGTTTAACTTTTCAACCAAAAAATGAGAGGCTCATACCCTAATGCACTGTGGTCCTATATCTATCCTGTCCTGCATCCCCGAGTCTGAGAAAAATGCATTTGTCAGCTAGGAGCCCCTAGCCATCCAACCTGTAATGAGGATTAGGGTACCCCCAACAATTAAAAAAAATTCCTTGTCTCTTAAAGCAATTTTTGTTTCCATTGTGTAGTACTGACATTTAGCCAAGATTCTGAAGTCAATGACTTCATGTAGAGATAGTTAAAGTAAGGCGAAAATACTTTCTTAAGGAGTAAATATTTTAAGTACGTACTTGCAGTGGTTCATTGTAAATGATCTTCAGAAGACAGATGAGGTGTAATACCTGCCTGCCAAGATCTTAAAAACTGGCATGCGAGAGAGAGAGAGAAAACTTACGACGAGATCACAGGTTGATGTCACCAGAGGAGGGTTTCAAGACCCTGGGATAATTTGAGCTGTCTGGGGTTGGGCGAGTCCCCTTCACCAAGGTCTCAGTTCTGGCACTATCCTGGCAGGAGCTGAGTGTGAGGGGTGTCACTGAGTGGATTGCTATATGGGAGGGAGTCCCCACTAAGATACCAACAACTGCTTCCTCTTTCAAGATCACTTACTTTGTAGTGTCCTTTATTTTATAGAAGAAATGTGGCAGTAAAGTGAACTTTGCAACTTGGGATGTAATTATACTTTTGACTTCCATAGTGAACACGAAGCCACATTCCTGTAGAAGCCACATTACTACATGGTCCCAGGAACATAATGAAAATCCAATATGACGTTACAGTAAATCTTTCATTTTATTAATCAAAAGACAACTTCAGGCTAGAACAATAATCATACTCAAACTAAAATCAGTACTAAAATCAGATTTTCTAGAGTCTAAGTTTTTCTTAAGCATATCTCTATTGCAAGTGAAGTTGCTCTTCTAAAACCTTAAGTAGAGCAAGGCCATTTGTTTGGGGCTGTTAGCATACTAAAGCTACCTGGGCTATTGGTCTGACATTGCAGCCAATACCTGAACTTAATTTCCCACTTGTGAGGGGAGCCAAAGTATTTCCACAATTTCCCCTTTCCTTAAGTGTGAATCTCCACAGCGCAGTCCTGATGTAAAGGGGTTGATGCATATGCCACTGGAGGCCGAAGGGCTCCAGATGAGAACGGGTAGTGGAGCCTGTAAAAATGTAAGTCCTAGAACCAAATTTAGGAGAATGCCAGAAGGTTGGCATGACGGACTGAGCAAGGGACCCCCACTGGCACGTTTGATGAGGATTTCAGCATCACTTGCTGTTTACACAGGTCATCCCATCCGGCTGTTCAGTTTTACGTCACTGCTTCCCTCTGAGTTTGTGCACCCCCTCTTCACCACTGGCTTACTGGAAGTGCTTCCCAGCTGCCATAAAGCAGAGATGTCCATTGTGGAGTTAGGAACTTCTGTGTCACATCAGAAAAATGAGGAGGGTGGTACAGACGACCCCGAAGCTTGTCGTCCACCTGTAACATTCCAGGACTCCAGCAGGGGCAGTGGGTGCTCCCAGCAGAGCATCCCACAGCTTCCTGGCTCTCTGGTGGACCATCGCTCTAAATTGGCTCTGGCTCCATGTGTTCATCCTTATCCCTCCTACACTGGCAGCGTTTCACTGTGGCCGGCAGAAAGTTCAAATCTCTTTATGAATTCTTGCCAGTATTCACAGTCAATCTTTTCTTGGGCGTATGTCACTAAAGTGAAATGTGTATATGTATCGGCTTATTTTCCAGTAATTGTTAGTATTTTATTGTTCCGACAACCAGAAGCTTTTATATTGATCTCTTCAAAATGGTCAATAAGTGATATACCAAAAGGAACAAATGACAGGTGCTTAATGACCCTCCCACAAAGTCCAGTATTTTCATTGGTTAGATTAGGAAAGCCTCACTTTAGTCACCCTGGCCAAGGCAGCAATGATCTTAGGAAACTACAGCCGATCACATCCACTAGTGACTGTTCTGTAAAGATTTGGGCTGTATTAACTTGCTGTGACATTTCTAATAATGACTCTGTAAGCATTATGGAAAAAAAGTTGCAAACTGTACTCTTATGAAGGTTAAATTATAAAAAAAATACTTAACTGACACTTAGTACTTAATCATTTGAAAGGGGGAAAAGGCACAATTTTATTTCATCTTTTTAAAGTATATTTCCAATTATCAACTAAGTACAATCAGTAGATATAAAAATCATTTCAGCTGAACAGTAGTTTGGAAGCCCAGAAAATAGGGTAACTTATTGGCAAGTTTGGTTCTGCAAGAGATACTTTAGAGTTCATTTGGGCCACTGGAGATACATCTAGAGGAAGAAAAAGAACAGCAAAAGCAGAAGTCATTGAAAGAGAGTGACAGATGTTTTTTTTAAATATCCTTCATTATATTGTATATTTTGTTTTAGGTGAAAGCTCGTTTGATAAAGATGGGACACCTTAATTCAATGAACATATTTCTTAGACAAGAAATTGACAGAATGCAAAAAGTCATCTCAATCGTTCGCAGTAGCCTGAGTGACCTAAAATTGGCCATCGAAGGAACAATCATTATGAGTGAGGTGAGCTGTTGTTATCTCAATCATCATTTCCCTCTTTTGTGGATTTTTCTTCTTCTCATATTTCAACTTTATCTTTTTAGAACTTGAGAGACGCCTTGGACAACATGTATGATGCTCGCATCCCTCAGATCTGGAAAAGAGTGTCCTGGGACTCATCCACACTGGGCTTCTGGTTTACCGAACTTTTGGAAAGAAATGCTCAGTTTTCTACTTGGATATTTGAAGGCAGGCCCAATGTATTCTGGATGACTGGTTTCTTTAATCCCCAAGGTATGTGCTCATAGAAGAGTGGGCAAACCTGGACGATGTGGGGGATTGTATAGTAGCACTGTGTGATGCATGTGTCTTATATTAAATAATATAGAAGGATAGATAGCCTGCTGAGTGTTGGACACACGCTTTCAAAGGTTGGAGACCACAGATGACCCTCCCGTATTTGTTTTACAAATTCATTCTGAAATTCTTTCTACCATAGTGCTTCTACAATATGGTAGCCCAGCCTTCATTTCTCTTCTCACTCACGTCAGCAAGCCATCAGTCTGTGGTTAGGACATGTGAAATAGTAAAAAAAAGGTTTTAGCCAAAGCTTAGTTTTTACATGTTTATGAAAATGACAAAAATGAAGCCTCAAAATATGAGTAGGCAAAAATTGTTCCTAGAGTTCAGAAAATTAGATTGATTTCAAAAATGATCGTATGGCAAAAGTTTAATTCAGTGAACTTCAGGAATCTGTCCCCCCTCAGTTTTTGTTTTTGTTTTTCCTTTGAAAAGGTGCTTTGTGATTCCGCTGCATTTATTCTTCATTCTTTTGGGTTGTCAAAAAAGTCATGACGTATTTTTTCTATGTTTTTCATTGAAAAAATGCATAATGACTTTTCCGACAACCCAACAGATACATTTACTGAATAAGTTACTGACTGGATGTTGTAGAGTTCAGAAAAATGGTAACTTTTTGTCTTACTACAGTGTGAATAGTTTTACTTCAAGTAACTCTTGGTCAAAATGAAGAGATGGTGTGTTCCTTATAGTTCAATACCTTATAGCTCCACTAATAATACAACTTAAGAAGCATTCATATTTACAGATTTAGGATGTATTATTGCTACTCACCGTAATCTGGTGGAGTCTCGTAAAATTATGTTAAGTGAAGAAAGTCAATCAGAATCCATTGTAATGTATGTATACTGTATACACTGCAACGTATGTAGAATGTATGTATACTCTGAAATTCCATTGATACAAAGAATTAAAGCTGGCAAAACAGAGCCATGGTGTTAAAAGGCAGGATTGTGGTTACCCCTGAGGGCGAGCAAGGGCAGTGATTGCAAAAGGGCACGAGGGAGCTTCTCGGGGTCTGGAAATCGTCTACTCTTTGATCTGGATATTGGTTACCTTAGTAAAAATGCATTGAGTTGTACATTTATGATTTGTGCACTTTTCTTTGTATGTGTAATACTTTAGTATATCTTAAAAGTTTACATTTAATTGTATCTGTGTACATACATTCATTCACATCACGCGTTTTCAAGTGCCTTAACATTTTCTAAATTTAAAACACTAACCATGGTGGTTTTTATGAGCTTACCAAATTATACATAAACTAGTATTATTATGTCAATAGACTTTAAATTTGTAAAGGACAGCCTCCAGATTTCACTTATCAATTTTTCCCCCAGAATTTCCATTAAATTTGGTGAGGAAAATTTCTTATTATGGTTCTCAGGTTTTGTGGGTCTACTTATGAGTCTCTTTCCTCCTGACCAGCCCCCAGTTTCAGTACATTGTCACCAGGTAATTCCCGGCTTGGGAGCCTGAAGCAATAGCGTTTCACTTACTTAGGATTTTTTGACCACCTCCCATTTGCGAGGCCCTCTGTCAGCGCTTCAGTAGAGAGAGATCTGAGACCCGATTCCTGCCCTAAAAGAGCCCATGGTCTGGTTGGTAAGACAGACCCATCAGCCACTTGAATGTGATGTGATAGATGTCGCCCCCTGCCCCGACCCGGTGAGAACTAGTACAGAGAGCAGAGAGATGAATTTTGCTGAGGCAGCGCTTCAGAAGAACTCCCTATGGGAAGCAAAGAGTAGGGTTTGCGGAGGCAGGGATGCAAGGAAAGGCCAGTCCAGGCAGCAGCCTGAGTAAATACAAGGCCTGTCCAGGGCGAGAAGGAGACAGTGTGGCCAGAGCTCAGGAAGCAGGAGCAGGAGTGGTGGGGAGTGAGGCCGGAGCGTGACGTCTCCCAGGGGAGTTTGGGCTGCATCATACATGCACTGGGAGGTCGCCAATGATCAGACCATTCCTGGAGAAAGTAGAGGGAAGATTGGAATAGGGGGACCCAGAGCAATGAGATGCTTACCAGGTCCAGGGGAGAGGGCCTGGGGTTGAACCAGGTGCAGAGGAGGGGACAGAGTTGGTAAAGTGATGAAATGGGAATCTTTGAGCGAGCAGGGAGTGGCAGTGGCTGGGCTGAGGCAAGGTACAAGACAGGGCAGTGCACGAGGCACTGGTTGGGAGGAAAGGCAGGACTCTGCATTTGTCAGCTAGCGCTAGTGGGACACCTAGGTGGGGAGGTGTGTTGGGAGGCTTGGAGTTTGGGAAAGGGGCAAGGACCAATGATTTTAAAACCTGTGGGGTTGATAAGTGTGTTTTTATATTCAGAAACCAAGGGGAATAGGATTGGTTCATCCCTGGCTTTCCATAGACCCAGGTGACTAAATCATAGCTCACAGATGACTAAATCATAGAAAGTGATTTTCTTTCACTAAAAATGTGACTTACAATAGCAAAGCATTAATATGAACTAATTGTTACTATTTGTTAAGAAATGTTACAAGCCAGAACAATACTTAAATACAAATGCAGGTATCCATTTCAATTTTTTTTTTTTACCTATCTTTTCTTGTTAACAATCCCAATCCTTTCTCTTTTCTTCATTTCTGGTTTCAAGTTAAAGTTTCTTTCCCCCTCTCATAGCACCCCACGTCTTGGAAAGCCCCAGATGTATTTAGGCATCCTATCCGTTACACACACAAGCACATAGACACAAATACTCTTATCTATGATTGCTTTCTCTCGTTGCATGGAAGAGTGGAGTCACTTTCCCTGCATACTAATCACTTCCCTGTCTCCTTCTCCTTCTCTTGACACCAGAGACAAAATACGTTCCATTCCATGGCACCTGGGCAGGTCTGGGAAACAGAAAGATCATAGCCAGTCCCGTGTGCTCACAGGCAGGGTGCAAGCAGGTCAAGTCCTTAGATTTGGAGGCCTCTCTGGCCACTATTTTGACATCAATAATTGATTTCTCAACATGAATGTATCTTCCGGTTTTATATCTTCTAACCCACTCCCCATTAACGAAATCATTTCTTTCTTTGGCTCCAAATATTTGAGTAAATGTTTATTTAATATTTTTTTTAACAAAGCACACATTTAAGCAAAACACAGTGCAATTGGCAAAGAGGCCATGGTTGAATCACAAATATGTATAGCCCAAATCACCTAGGAATATTTGAAATGTTTTGTTCATAGATGGCCATTTATTTTGTGTTCGTATAATGCAGTGTGCATCTGCTACTGGCTGATTTGTGTCCCCCATCATGCCTCTGATGATGGCTCCTCAGACCTAAGTGACTTTGAGGTCCACACTGCCGCAAGGACAGGTGTCAGGCCTTGTTGGCCCCCCGCGCCGTGTCTGAGCTCATGCTGTTTGCAGTGCCGCTTGGTCGCATGATGGTGGCCTGATATTTTGTCTGTCGTATTTGAAGAGGCTGAGTCAGCCACCGTGGAGCTAATCTAGTATTTTCAACCCCTTTCACAGTCATTTCTATAGTAATTGATGAGCTCAGCCATGTGGCAGTAAGATTTGATTATTAAAATGGACAAGCTCTCTGTACCCACGACCCTATAATATTTGCTCAATGGCGCAGCTTTTGGCATTGTGTAGATTTGCCTCCCAGTGGACTGCTCAGGCCCAGGAGAAACTGTTGTGTTCCACTGGGTTTTCCCAGCAGTCATTGGCACATAGTCACATATTGTTTAAGATTGTGCTTCTTGGAGTTCTCAGAGGATTTCTTTGGTCTCTTTTTCCCATGGGTGTGCATTTTCAAAGCATCATGTAGACATCAATTAGATTCTTGCGTGTGCACACGCACACGTGTGTGTGTGTGTGTGTG
>NW_017732620.1:30792-39895 GCF_001890085.2 Hipposideros armiger | reverse complement strand
GAGAGAGAGAGAGAGAGAGAGAGAGAGAGAGAGAAGGAGAGAAAGAGAGATGCGGATGTGTTTAAACCCAAAGACTATGAGTTATAAAGAGCCTGACTTCAGCCAAGACATTACCTGCCTTTCAGAACCTCTTAATTGATAGCCGTGCTTTGCCATCTGCTGTCAGTGTGACGAGTGCTGCTAATGAAATGGCGGCAGAGGCTGAGAGTGCTCTCCAGGTCTCACACCTCTAGATTAGATTGGCCATGTGGTATCATTATTTTTCCAAATGTTTATCTCAGTCTGGAGCTTGATGACATTTGGATGCCAAATGCTGCTGTTTTTCTGGGGGGTTTTCTCAGTGTCTTGACAGGCCACGCCAGTCAGTGTGCCCGATATCGATGATAGCTTCTCATTCACTAATACAAATCATGATTTGCAGTTTCATGGGATTTTGCTGAAGCAAGGAGATGGATCGTTTTTATCCTGCTCTCTTCTGTTACTGTAAAATCATCTACAACCTCTTGCCTATGTGTTTGTTTTCAGGACAACGTCATCTGCTAGCAGCAATTTCAGAATGCTTGTCTTGAGGATAGTTATAAAACCTGATGTTTGTTGGGTGGAAGAGTGCACCAAAGGTTAATAGAGCTTCAGAACTGAAGGGACTTTGGGGACTTCTTCTAATCTAGTTGCAATTCTCAGCATTCCCCATAGCTCCCTTTTGCTGAACGTGCTGGCCCTAGCGTCTGAGGGAATCCAAGAAGATGGACCTCAATCTGAGTGACAGCACTCACCTGCCCGTCCCCAGATCGCAGAACAATAGGACCGTGGGCATCGTAGAAATGCCTCCAGATGGATAACAGCCCATCTTCCCGGCCCTTGTGTGTGCAAGGACCTGACACACTGGCTTTGGTCACAGCCGCACCCTTTATAATCCTCGTCTCTGCACTTGGTTACCTTCCTCACCCACCACCTAGACCCCTGTGATCTGGCCAGCCTCCACCATTCTACTGAAACCGCTCTCTCCAAGGCCACTAAATCTAGAGACCTCCCTGCCAACTTCACTCCCCTGGACTATACTAGGATGCCGGGCTGGGATCTCTTTCATACCTCGGCTTCTGTCCAGAACCTTCCTTGGTTCTCCTCCCACCTGCTGCTTCTCATCCCTTTGTGGGCTCTTCTCAGGCGAGTTTTGCCCTTGGCCCCAGCCCTTTGCTGATGACCTAAGCCATTCTTGTAAATGCAACTATTCATCTCTTCCTACAACTGACTCATCTAAAGTCCCAGCGTGAGATTCTGATTCCTCGCTGCCAAGTGCTAAGGCAGCATATTCCGTCCCCCTGTGGGCTTCCCCAGTGCTATCCTCTGGGCATCTTCCTCCCAAACCAGCCTCATCAGGACTCTGCTCATTTGCTTGTGTATCACCATCATCCAGATCACCCGAACTCTTGTGAATGGTCCCCTCACACCCGAAGAGCATGGAAGCGGGAAACCAGGAGAGTATAGTGTCATGGAAGACAAGAGGAGAGGGTAGGAACTAGTGACAGATGCCTCCAGAGGTCAGGTAAGATAAGGCCAAAAATGATCAGATGGCTTTATCAACAAGAAGACTGTCGGCAAGAGAAGTCTCAGTGGAGTGGGTGGGAAGGTAGAGTCAGATTTTAGGGTGAGTAAGTGAGAGACCAGGAGATGGAGAGATCGAGGGTGAATATGGACCACATGGATAATTCTCTCGAGAAATTTGGCTTGGAAAAGGACAAGCAAATTGGAGGATTGCTTGTAAGAAGAAAGGATTTTCTTCTTTCTTCTTTTAATGATAGGAGAAGCTTGAGCCTATTCAAATACTGGTAAGAAAGGGAACAAAGCCAGGAGAGAGGGATAAAAGGGGCAGGGGTAGCCCCCAAGTGAAGACATGTACTCCAGGCAGGCGCAGGGACCCCTCACCCATTGTAACAAGAGTAATAAAGAAGGAATTAGTGTAGATGCAAGAGAGTTTGTAGGTTTAGTGGCAAGAAGATAAGGGAGTTCCCACCTGATGCTTTCTATTTTCTCTTTGAAGAAGGAAGTGAAGTGATCTCAGGAACAAGAAGTATTGGAAGAAAGATTTAAGGAGAGTGGCTGAAGTTTGAGCAAGAAGGCTAATGAGGGGGACAAGGAAAGATTACTGGGTGGTTTGAGAACCCATTGAGGCTGGTGACGATTAACCATGGTGGCAGCTGTGTGTTTGTTTCAGGATTGTTCAGCAGCCTGGTACAGGCATAAGAAGAGGGGCATTTGGATTCATCCAGGATTGGGGTTTTGCTGGGCAAGTGATAAAAAGGATGGGTCTAGAATACATAAGAAAGGAAGTGAATAAAAGGATAGAATTTGGGAAAAGTTCTTTGGAAATGATAAGTTCAGGGAACTGAGAGGTCAAGATGCTGAGTGGGACACTGAAGAGATCCAGATGGTGGCAGGATGCTCAGTGACTGGGGGCAGATGAGCATTTGGCAGGACAGTGAGGGGTGGGGCATGGGGCCAGAAGGGATGGTTGTCAGAGCAATGGAGATTCTCATCAAGGGTAAAGGAACAGTTGGGAAGGACAGGGTCTTCAGAGTTGAGCCAGGTTCTAAGGCAAGAAGATGCAGAGATGTTCTATAAAGTGGTAGAAAATATTGAAGGGTTTGTTAACCACAGAACCACTGCAGGAGGAAGAGTGGAAAGCGGTGGGAGGGAGGGGAGCAGAGCGAGGTTGGGTTGAGGAAAAGGAAGCTCATGGAGAGGATAGAGCAGTGCAGGGAAGTACATGCTGGCATGAGAGACACGGCGGGCTTAGCTGATCCCAGCCTGGCCAAGAGAATTAGCCCCAGCTCTTCCGTTTGTACTTAGGTTTCACTGGAGCCAACCGGATAAATGACATTTCAGAGAGCATGTGAGTCTCAGGACCCTGGAAAGAATTGGCTAGTACTACTCACAGCCTTCCTAATATTTTGCTTGTATCATGAGGCATTTCTCTTCCCACTTGTCACATTTGTTCTTAAAACAGATGTGGGTCAGTGATGTGTCAATGGCCTGTCTTTGTAAAAAGAGCATGGTTCTCAGCACTGCCTGCACAGAAGAATCACCTGGGAGCTTTAAATACATACTAACGCCTGGGGCCCCAGACCTCTGGGGAGGAGGCCTCCAGAGTCCGTACGATTGATTTTCTTAAAAGCTCCCTTGGTCATTCTAATGTGTGCAGAACTTTGGCGTTAGACCTTTGCTACCCGGTTATATGGTCCATCAGCGGCAGCATTGGCATCACCTGGGAGCTTGAAAGAAATGCAGAATCTCAGGCCCTGCCCTTGACCTACCAACTGGTCAGAACCTGCGTTGTACTGAGAGCTCCCTTTGCAGGAGATCCTTATAAACATGGACATTTGAGGAGCCCGGCCTTGAAACAATACAGATGCCTGGGTCCCTCCTCTAGAGATTCTGATTTTATTGATCTGGGCTGTGGCCTGAGAATCAGGAGTTTTGAAGGCTGCCCCTGTATTTCTAATGTTTCATCAATTCAAGACCCCTGCCTTACAGCATCTAGCAAAGCTAAAGAAAGGTGCCCAGTGAGTTTCCACTCAACCAGGTGGATCAGCCCCATCTTTGTTTAATGGTTTCTGACCTTCGATTTAACTTACCAGTGACCTCCATTGGCTTCTCATTTGGGGATGGAAACTGCCTGTCATGAACTTTAGCAGGAACATCATTTCTCTTCATTTTCAAAGATGCTCCTGGGAGGCTTGGTAACTAATAAGACAGAAACTACTACACAACCTGAGGCCCATTCCATAAGGTCCGGTTCATTTATTAAGGGAAAAAAAGGTGTTGCCTACAGGACCACCAGTACAGAGTGCCAACTAACTCCTCACAAAATCGAGACGAGCAATCTTCCTGATGAGTTACTTCTTTCATCTTTTCTAAGACCTTGTTTGAAATGATACTTAACGCACTTTGCAGCTCTCTTTATGCCAATTGATTGCACAAGTCAAATGGCAGTCATTATCTTGCTGAAATGTTGGGTTACTGGTATTAGAGAATTAAGACATACTAAGTGTTACTTTAAGACCTGAGTTTCCAGAGTATAATCCTGGCTTAAAGGTGAATTTTTTAAAGAACAAGCTTGACAAGGATTTCAAGAAATCATTATGCTCTATGAGTTTGAAGGGAAAAAAATTTTTTAAGCACCTCACTTAGACTACATGTAACTCAGATGTTTGAATAGTCAAATCACCCATTTTCTTGTGGGTGGTTAAAATCTCAGGGGAAAAAAAAGGCTATTGTGATTGAAGACTTTCCCCAACTTTTTGTTTCTCACTTCAGAGGCAAACATATGAATGTATGAATCACTTTTCTACCATGGATGATTGAAATTTGGTTTAAGAATTCTTAAAACTAAATTGGTGCCAAAACAAAAGTACTGCTTTGCAAGCTTTTATTTTTTTAAAAAAATCAAGTCTTTTTAAATCATACAGGCTTCAGAAAACATAGATTTTTATTTCATTGGACTTACTATCAGTCTGCAGGAAAGATGGCCATTCATTTTTTAAATTCAATAATGAATAATTCAGTACATTTGCTACGGTTTGAATTCCACAGGTCATGTTCTTTTTTTTAGGAAGCCAAATCAAAACTATCAAGACTTGAAAAAAACAGGTGTCTTCTCCATGTTCTCTGAGTGGGGATGGCTCAGGGAATCATTCCTCCTCTATTCTCAGGCCTCAAACACATTTATTTAACATTTTCCTTTCTTAACAGCTCAAGGTAATGTGTATTTTAGATTCCACCTACTGGCACACTGAGAATGCTTCCTAAACATTAGGAAGCTTATTGTCCAAGTCAAGAGGGAGACGGCAGGAGAGGAACTCTCTTTAGTGGCACTAGAGTCTGTCAGAGCTCTCTGACAAGGACTGAAGGCTTTGTCACAGGTTGTTACCAAAGACAGAGTCCTGCTCAGTCCTTACCTGGCACCCATGGCATCGGCATGAGTGCCATATGGAGTGGGGTTAAGTTTGCAATTTAATTGGAACTTAAAATGTTAGAGAAAAATTCAGTTATTCTACTTGTGCAGATGGACGGTTAAGGCCAGGACTCGTGTCTCGGGCACTATGACCTTGTAAACTCAGAGATCAGTGATGAATTTTAAAATGTCCTAAAATCGGGTTAATTGAATTCCGAGTACTCTACTTGGATACACAGTGTCTAATACAGCACCTGGATGCACGCTGAATGTTGAATGAAGGAAATTACATTTCCATGAAGTGACGTAGAAGGGAAAATTGGATTTTATTGTGGTCATATATACCACTACCTGGCAAAACACACAACATGTTTGTTTTGCTACTAAAGTATGGACTCTCCAGTATTGAAAAGGGAAGTCCACATAATCACATGCTGATCAAATCACCTGAAGTGACTCCACACATAGAGTGAGGATGGGCACTGGCCAGTTGCTGCCAGGCAAACCTCTGCCATGTTTCCTGCCCCCTGCAGTTAACCCTTCATGTCATAAAATCATCCTTTCCTACTAGGCACTTCTGGTTTTGTGAAACTATAGCTTTATCAGAATCGTCTATAAAAGTCCTTCTATCAGCTACTCTGGCTGATTAACCAACTTTTCCTTTGGATTAATGCAAGGACTCTCCTTTAGTGCCCAAATCCTATTTTAGTGAGTACCCTGATTAATCTTATAAAATGCAAATACAACCAAATCATTTGCCGACTTTAAATATTCCGTGACTTCCCATCATCCACAAAGTCAAGTCTAAACTCTGACCTCTCCCTTTGTCCTAACCTCATCTGCCATTATGCCTCACCTTTAGCCTAGACTTCCATGCCTTTACACATGCTGTCCCTCCAACTGGAGTTGTCCCATCTGGCGAACTCCTAAGTATCTTTCAAGGGTCAGCTCCAATTGCATTTCCTCAATTCTTGAGTGGTTCACTTCGTTCACACTTTTGCTCATACCAACATGGTGTCCTATGTCCTGCCTCCCTCCACATTCCCTCTAGACTGAGCTCCTTGAATGCTAAGTCCATGGATGGCCTCTTCCTCTTCATGGAGGCGAGGCACCTGGAGCAGTGCCTGGTACACAGTGGCCACTCCCAAGCGACTGAATGAACAAGTGAATGCGTGCCTTCCCAAGTGTCTGACTTAATAACCAGGGAGGGACTTGGCAACAGGGAAAACTTGACCTTCTCACTCAGCCAGGCTAGGGGCCTATTCTTTCTTCCCAACTCCAGGGGATATTAACTCAGTGCCTGCAATTATGCCTTGTACCTTGGCATGGCATGATGTTCAATATTAACACAGAGGCCTAGATGTAATGTATAAGTCACAGAAAAAATTTCCTAAGATTTTGAAGTCCATTTTGAAGTTTAGGGTATAGTTTCTAACATCAAATGCTACTCTCCAAGAAAGTCTTCTTATTGAATTGAATGACATGGTTTGCAAATATTAAGTTTAAAGAGAGGCCACAGTGTGCGGAACCATGTATTGTCTTAAGATAACTGTATTATGCATATTAAAACATGTAGCTTTCCTTTCCGGTGTGATTGCTTTGTTTGATCAAATTGAAAGTCGGGTTTTCTATTTTGGCATTATGTCTTATTTCCTTAGACTAAATGAAATTGTTCCATTATAGCAAATAGAAGCTTGATAATGGTTTGATTCAAGTTTTAATCAGAATGCTGTTCTCAGAATATTTTACCATTCCGCTCTTATTCTTATAATAGATATTGTTTCTTCAAATAGATGCTATGAGCTAGGATTGGGTTACAACCCTTATAGGACTTGAGTGGTTGAAATCCCAGGAGAATTTCAAACCAAGGCTGTCTGAGGCAGAGAGGGTGCTGCTTTCCTGCTGTCAGCTGACAATAAATATTAAGTTCATCACAGATCCCCATAGAAACAAAACACTGCAAGAAATGTCCCCCCTGGGATTTGATCTCAACTCCTCTTGGATGGGCATGCCTTTGGAGATTGATAAGCAGATAACAATTAGCACTGCTCCCTTCTTATTTCTAAAGTGGACTATACCAAGGCATCGAAGTCATTTCTTTTATTTTTTTAAGGCTTCCTCACAGCAATGAGGCAAGAAGTGACCCGCGCCCACAAAGGCTGGGCCCTGGACTCCGTGACCATCCACAACGAAGTTCTGCGGCAGACCAAGGAAGAGATCACATCACCCCCTGTGGTAGGCACCCCCAGGCCATAGCAGGGACAGTGCTGGAGTCAGGGCTGAAAATTCAAGTTCTGCCCTAAAACTGACCCATGAGGGCCTCAGTTCAGTCCACTGGCTTTGCAGTCCGGGTTTCCTCCATTGTAACCAAAAGACCTCAATGTCAAAGCCTCCTCCATTTGCTGGAGTGGGGATTGATAACAAATACAGGGAACTCTCTAGACTGTGTTTCTTTATAATTATAAGTTACACTTGTGTTTGCTGAAAAGGACCTTCCACACACCTCCAGCTACTGCTGTGGGCTACTCACAGAATGGATGAGTGTTGAGAGCACTAGTAGAGACTCACAGGATGAGAAATCCTGAGTTCTGGGGCCTTTTCTAGCTGCAGGACCCCAGATTGGGGGGCGTGGGGGTCTCGAGATGAGCAGACAACCATTGGGAGCCACTGTTTGGACATTTACCAGCTCTATGAACTCTAGCAAGTTCTTTTAACTTTTTTGAACCTCAGTTTCTTCAACTATAACATGAGGATGATATGTCAACCTCATTAAAGGTGGTTATGAGGATTAAATGGGATCATTGAAACTTGGTGACAGACCCCACATAGACACTCGCTAAATCGTAGTCCCCTTATCCCTTTCTCTGACTTTCATTCCCTCAATTGTCAAGGAAGGGGATGGACCACAGGATTTCCTTGTTCTAGCCCTTTCTGCCACTTTATAACAAGGATCACCTCTCCTCCAGTTCCCAACTGCATGGTCCTTACTTCTGTCTGAGATCTCACCGGAAGCACTTTCCATCTCTGTATTTCCACCAACAATCTAGGCTTTTTTCATCATGTGCCTCAAAATTCTTCCAGCTTCTCCCCGTTATACAATTCCAAAGTCACTTCCACATGTTTAGGCATGTGTTACAACAGCACCCCATTTCTGAGGACCAAGATCTGTATTAGTTTCCGAAGGCTGTTGTAACAAAATGTCGCAAACTGGGTGACTTAAAACAATATGAATCTATTCTCTCGCAGTTCAGGAGGCCAGGAGTAAAGATGTTGGCAAGGTTGGTTTCTTCTGAAGGCCCCGAGGGAGAGTCTGTTCCATGCCTCTCTCCTAGCTTTTGCTAGTTGGCAGCAATCCTTGGCATTCCTTACCTTGTAGCTGCATCGCTGCAGTCTCTGCCTCCATTGTCACGTGGCCCTCTCTCTGTGTGCATCTGTGTGTCCCCTCCTCTTCTTAGAACCCCAGCCATACTGGAATTTGGGTCCACCTGAGTCTAGTATGACCTTAACCAATTACATATGCAAAGACCCTAAATTCAAATAGTCACATTCTAAGATTCTAGATGAATTTTGGGGTGACTTTATTCAACCCACTGCACCCTCTAACTCTGACTTCATAAAATTCTTGGGACAGGAGTCTAGAAGGGATCCACTTTACTGTCAGATTGTTCATGTATAATTGGCATGCAGTAACTAATGATGGTAATCATATGTCCTGATGTCCTGGGATTGCCCGTGGTTTTACTGTCAAACCTTGTACCTCAGTTTTGGGTTCAAACAATATGGTCTTCATCCCGTTAGAAAACACTACACAACTAATTTCATTCTCTTTTGTTACAATCTACATTTGTTTCCCTTTATCAGTTCTTCCTGGAAATGAAAAAACAGTCACCATCTTCTACATAAATATATTTTATGAGCGTACATGATTATTGGAGTCTCCCCCATGATTCCTGTTAGCCTTTCTTGTCTTGCTGAATACATGTTCTATGGCTCCCCTCTGCCTACAAGATAAAGTTCAAACCCTTCAGGGTGGCATCTAGACGTCCCTGCTCAACTCCAACTTATCACCATTAAACCCTCTGCTGTGTAACTATCAGGGTGGGCTTTCTCTCTCTCTCTCTCTCTCTCTCTCTCTCTCTCTCTCTCTCTCTC
>NW_017732620.1:23333-28637 GCF_001890085.2 Hipposideros armiger | reverse complement strand
AAAAAAAAAAAACCACCCATGTTCGTGTTAGCACTAATATGTTAGCCTTTGCTCATTTGAGCTTGGTCTTCTCTCCATGCCTGGAGAGAAACAGAAACGGAAACTGGAGGGGTCTCATCAGTACCCCTGGGATTTACAGCTGTGTGGGCTGATGCATTTGAGGCAGAAACCCCACTCTTGTCACTCATTCTAGTTTTATTTAATATTATATTGTCTTGCTTTGTAAGTGCTTCGGAGGCCCAGGGAACTCCAAGTCTCCAGCTCTTCCCCCCCATCCCCAACTCTGCAGAAGATAATGAAGTGCACATTTCTAGGCAGCAAATGGAGACGGAAAAACAAACTCCATCAAGTGAAATCAGGTTACATGCCAAATGCCCTTAAAGAGCAAAGTCTTTAAAAAGTGAAGCTATTTCTTACTCTGCAGCTAGTCTGAAGCTCAGTTTGAACCTTGATTTCCTGCTAAAGGAAATTGTCAATTTAACAAAACAGATGGGGTCCTCTATTGAATGCTCATGCAGCTTCAGGAAAGTGAAGAAACGTCTCTGCTGATCTTCCCATCTAGATGCCTCTGGCCTGCTCCCAGCTAAATTCACAACCTGCATTTCCTCTGTCAGTTCTGAAGGAGGGAAGTGTTTCAAGTTGACTTGCTCCCCTCTCATCATCCTTCTGTCACTCTGATCAGAGATGCCAGAGATAAACTACATAAGATGGCAGAGGAGTAGCCCAGGTGAGGTGTCTTGGGAAGACCCCAGAGGAAATTCCACCATTGTCTAGTGCACTTTCAAATGGTAAAAAAACATAATACGAAATGCAAATTGTAGCAGCGGCCTCTGGTGTGCTCCTGATATTGATTCCATGTCAAAGCCGTAGAACTCTCCAGGGCAGTTTAAAAAGTAAAGTAACTTACGAAGTATGACAATTAAGCTAGCGAACTTGTTGCAGGGATGCTGCTAACCTTTTTTTGATATCGGAGGGATTATTTATTATGAATTTGTACCAACTGGACAAACAGTTTACCAAGTTTACTCTTTGGAAGTGCTGGAAAGACTGCGTGCCCCAAAATAAAATGCACATCTTATTCTTATTCCTGTCCAGTTGTTAAAACAATTGAAGGCAAACTGCATAATTTAAACCCCTGGATATCACAGCAGGTTTTCAGAGACTAACAATTAGGTTCCATGTTCTCTAATAACTTGAATATTTTATGGAAAACTGGGAAAGAGATAGAAAAGAAGTGAATCTGGCAAGGGTATAGATCAGGCTGTTTATAGCCACAGACCATTTCCTGGGAGTGTTTCACTGTTACTGATTATTTTGCTCTGTGTCTACACAGAGGAGAGAGGCAGGTACAGAGGGCCCCCAGGGATAGGCACCTGGCACCCAAGACCAAGAAAATGGTCTTCTTTATGGCGGGTGCTTCTCAGCCATCCCTGGTTTTGCAGAGATGGCTGGGGCCCAGCTCTGCTCTTTCTCTGGGCCCATTAAATGGTTTCCTTAGACATTCTGAGCCATTGAATGTCCACAGCGCATAACCATTTTCTCGGCAAAATTGTGGCTCTTCACTAATTACATAATTTGCAGCACTTGAGTGAGGGAGACCTGGTGAGCATAAAAGAGCAAAGAATTGGGGACAGGATGGTTAAGCCAACTGAAGCAGCGAGAGAGGCAGAGTCATTCTCTTTTCCTCCTTGGAATCAGTCCACACATTCTCGTCTTGGTCTCTGCAAAACAACGAGATTTGAACGTTATTTTTGTTTAATCTTCGCATAAAAGTAAGACCCAAAGAGAAGCATCTAAAGATCTGTCTTCTAAAAGGGATTGGTCTTGTGGGTCATGTTACATGAACAATCCCCACTCTGCCGGCAGAGGCCCGAGACGAAGAGGGGACACCCCTGTAATGTGAATGTGACTCAGGGCCATGGGTAAGGGACAAAAGAATGGTTAAAGAAATTCAGAAGCAAGGGATGACCTTGAAAAAAGTTCACATTTTAGTTGGGTCTTGATCTTCCCATAGATGGTACCAAGCTGGTACAAAGACAGTAGATGATATATTCTAAGGAGGACAGCAGCATGAGGGAGAAAATGGTAAACTGCACAGAACATGCAGAGGCAGAGGCCAGACCATGCAGTCCACTTCTCATGAGACATCAGTGAGTTTCCACCACCTGGGCTGTACATTCCCAGCACCAATGCCTGTTATGAGCTAGCCTAAGGTATTTTTCTGGTTTGTGGCCACCATCACTCAACTTCTGCCATTCGGACTGTCTAATGTTCTCTGAACATCACACCTACTTGCATCCTCACATTGTTCCCTTATCAAGGAAAGCTGTCCCACGTAGAGCAACTGGAACTTCCATACTCTGCTGGGGACGATGTAAAATGGTACAACTATTTTGGGAAACAGATGAGCAGTTTCTTAAAAGTTACATATAGGTACCATATGACCCAGGCATTTCCCTCCTAGATATTTACCCAAGAGAAATAATGGTAGATGTCCATACAAAGACTCACACGTGAATGTTCATAGAAACTTTATTATTAACAACCAACAATTGGAAACAATCCAAGTGCCCATCAACAGGTGAATGGATAAGGAAACTGTGGTACACCCATTCTATAGAATGTTACTCAGCAATAAAATGAAACGACTGATACACACTACAAGATGGCTGAATCTCAAAATAATTATGCTGGTTGGAAAAAGTCAGACAAAAAAGAGTGCATATGTATGGTTCCATTTATACATAACATTCTAGAAAGTGCAAACTAATCTATAAAGACAGAGCAGATCCGTGGGTATACGAGGAGCCGGGGAGGCGTGAGAAAGATTACATAAGAGCAGGAGGAAACTTTTGTGGGTGATAGATGTGGTCTTTCTCTTGATGATGGTTTCACAAATGTCAAAATGTACCACATTGTACACTTTAAACATATGCTATTGATTGTACTTTATACCTCAATAAAGCTGTAAGGTTCTCTCTATACCGCCTGATTCTTTTTTTGTCCTCTGTGAGGACGTCCGTGACCTCCTCACCACTTCCTCAGGCAAGATTTTTTGCTCCTTCTGCATTTTGGTTGCAACTGAATTGAACAATTTTAATCCTAAGAATTAATAACATATGTCTGTCTTCCCACTCTATAGCAAGCTTCTTGAAAGCGGAGTCTGGCTTTTTGTCACCCCCATTAGTAGCAACTGAATGAAAGGATGAATGAACAGCGAGTAACCCATTTGACTGGTAAATGTGGGTAAATGATGGAGAAGGAGGGAATGTCAAGTGGGGGACATGTCAGGAGAGTCTAGAATTCCATGGGAGGACAGTGGGGGGCATCATGGATGGTTCTGGACTCCTACATGAATGGAAGTGTGTAGGCCAGTGAGGAGGCTATTGCTCTAGATGAAACAAGATGAAGTGAGGACTTACTAGAGAGAAGACAATTAGAATGCAAGTAAAGGAAGTCATCTGAAAGACAGTGTGGAAGTAAAATTTGGGAATTCCAAAACCAGGTTGATGAGATGAATAATAAGCAAGAAGGGTTGAAAGATATAGCAGTTTATAGCCTGGAAAGTTGGTTGGATATTTCTTCTGTCATTACAATTTGGGGAAAGTTATTTTCCTATCCAAGTGCTTATAAATAACTACCAGAGTCTCTGAAGAAAGACTCGAAGACCTGTGTGCTTGTGGTGAAGTCTGTGACTTAATAGCATAGTATTATGATGTGCCAGGCACTGGTCTAAGCACTTGGCATGAATTAACTTTTGTAATCTTTATACCAACCCTATGAGATCTGATATCATCATTTCCATTTCACAGGTGAGGAAACTGAAGCACAGGGAAGCTAAATCATTTGCCCAAGTTCTCACAACTAGTAAGAGACAGAGCTGGAATTTGAACCCACCCTGAATGATTCCAGTCCATGCTCTAATAAACTTTGCAAGGCAGGACTAGATTTTTTTAAAGCCAGAGTCTATTGCATAAACCTCTGAAATTCATAATTGTGCATAGAAAATAGTGCATTTATGTTTCTCTGACTTGTTAATTTGAGCAGCTTCCATTATC
Source organism: Hipposideros armiger (assembly GCF_001890085.2). Classification (NCBI taxonomy): domain Eukaryota; kingdom Metazoa; phylum Chordata; class Mammalia; order Chiroptera; family Hipposideridae; genus Hipposideros; species Hipposideros armiger. Next base: position 24,579 of record NW_017732620.1, on the reverse strand, counting down.
TGGATGGAAAGGATAATGTGCATAGAAGAGATAGTATCAGGCAGATACCAGCATTTATATGTGTGCAAACAAATGTACATTTACAATAACATTCAAGGATTTGGGGGCCAGCCGAGTGGCTCAGTTGGTTAAGAGTTAGCTAAAGAGCATGAGCTCTGAGCAACAGGGCTGTGGATTCGATTCCCACATGGGCCAGTGACGCTACGCCCGAACTGAGCTGCCAACAGATGGCAGGCTGGCTCAGCTGCTAAGAGCACGTGCTCCTAACTACAAGACTGCCTTTTCAATGGTGGGCTATGCCCATCCACAACTAAGACTGAACTCAGCACCTTGAGCTGAGCTGCCACCCAGATGGCTCAGTGGATACAGCGTGCGCTCTTAACAACAAGGCTGCCAGTTTGACTCCCGCATGGGATGGTGGCTACGTCCACCCGCAACTAATTGAACACAGCACCTTGAGTTTAGAAGCCATGAGCTGCCGATGGGCAGCCAGATGGTGACTGGCACCCTCCACAACTAAGATTGAAGAACAACAACTTGGCTGGTCCCCTTCCCCAATTCCCCAACACTGTTTCCCTCCCCCAATTCCCCAATTAAAAAAAAATTGGGGATTTTGAAGTTGAATTGGTAAGTTCACTTAACATGCTGTTTCTGGGCATTCTTGAACATTCTAGTCCAGCAGGTGCATTGTTCACTGTGAGGGGCTGGAGAAATTAGTTCTAGACTCCAAGTGAGAGGACACAGGGCCTAATCCTGAGACACAGGACCCTTCTGAGTGGCTTCCTTGTCCACAGGCAAAAGAAAAAAAAGGTAACTAAGATGTTATCTTAGAGAACACAATTCAACAAAGGGCAAAAGAGAGCAAAAGTGAGAAAAATAATTCACTATCCTAAATGGATAAAAAGAAAATTAGAGAACTATGGAGATCCTTTTCACTTAAAAAGCCAAAAAGCCACTCACAATTAAAGTAACTCAATGACTTATTCCTAGGTGTCTAATAGAATCTCCAATTTTTTTTTAAAGATTTTTTTTTAATTGGGGAATTGGGGGAAGGGGAACAGACAAGTTGCTGTCATTTTGTTCTTCAATCTAGTTGTGGAGGACGTTGCTTCACTGACCCAAGTTGGCACCATCATTGCGCTCTTCCCCGGCGAGGCAGATCAGTCGCCGGCTTCTGGACGGCCGCTCACGCTGGCTGCTGGCTACACACGGTAGCCCATGGCAACCCACTGCAGCAGGGGCTGCA
>NW_017732620.1:15039-17093 GCF_001890085.2 Hipposideros armiger | reverse complement strand
CGCACACACACACCTACCTGCCTTGCTTCATAGCACTGCTCCTGCCTGGGACGCCCACCCTCTCTCCTCTGCCTTTCCAAAGCTCCCACCCTTTGAGGCCATGCCTCCTCGTCCCCCCCCCCTCCAGCCCACAAAGGCCCCTGAACACTCCAGCCCACAGAGGCTTTTCACCTCAGAAGGTGCTGCACTCAGCCTCAGGCAGCCCTTCTAACAAGTGTGTGTTGGCATTACATTCATGGCTTTTAAAACAGTTTTCTGTGTGTGTCTTGTCTCCCACTTTAATGGTGAGGACCTCCAGGGCAGGTCTTACTGTGTGGGAGAGCAGCATGGGATGATGGTCAGCCAATGTGGACCCAACGCTCCCCTTCCTGCCCGTCACAGCCCCTCGTGCTCTATCACGCCCCGCCTCTGACTCTCCTGCTCGCCAGGCCTGGCGGCACAAACCTCACTTAATCCTGCAACAGAGGTGAAGGTAGAGCCATAGGTTGGCTTGGCTGGCACAGGCAGACACACCCCATGGCACCCAGCTCCAAACCCAGCTGTGTGCTCCCACCCTCCGCTCACTGAAACCAGGCCCCTGGGAGACATAGCTCCCTGCAGAGGAGATGTGGCTCTGCTGGCTCAATCTGTTGTCCCAGGCAGGCCACCCCCATGCTCAGATAACCAAGAACTGGACCATTTCTACAGAGCTCAGAGGCTCAAGACAAGCTGCAGGGGAAAACTGGGCGCCCCATGTCACTAACCCAGGGTGCCTGCACGGTTGTCATCTTTTGGTGGCACCTGAAACTGGTGTGTGTTTCCTTTCCAAAGTGACAGGCTTTATCACCATAATGGATGCCCGCCTCACAGCACCTCCTTTTCTAAAACTTCAATTCCCTCCCGCTTGCCTGTTGCAGGAAGGTGTGTACATCTATGGGCTCTACATGGATGGTGCGGCCTGGGACCGTCGCAAAGGCAAGATCACGGAGTCCATGCCCAAGGTGCTCTTCACGCAGCTGCCTGTGCTGCACATCTTTGCAGTGAACTCCATCGCGCCCAAGGACCCCAAGCTCTACGTGTGTCCCATTTACAAGAAGCCCAGGCGGACTGACTTGACCTTCATCACCGTGGTGTATTTGCCAACAGACTTGTCCCCGGATCACTGGATCCTGCGAGGAGTGGCCCTCTTGTGTGACATCAAATAAGTTCATTTCCACTTGCTGGGGGACCAGGAGCCACGTCGACGGGCAGTGCTGCCAAGACACTCAAAGCTGGGTGTCTTCCGTCCCTACTTGTTGCTTGGTGACTCTTCCTAAATTAAAAAGTTGATATTCTATAATCACTCGTGTGTGTGTGTGTTTTCTCTCCTGTCAGTATTCAAACAGACAATTCTAAAGTCATGCTTGTTATTCTAGACAATCGTATTCCATGATCATTGTTTATTAGATAAAGTTTTATCTTCATGTTAGAACACTTTAGAAGGTTTGATTTTTTTTTTCAGCTGAGCCATCCTGCCACCTGTTGGCAGCTCAGCAGCAGCTCAGTTCGGGCCGGACTCAAACCGCTGTTGCTCAGAGCTCAAACCTTTGAGCAAGCTCTTAACCAATTGAGCCACTCAGCCAGCCCTGAATTTTTTAAAAATTGAAAAGTACTAATTTGTTACATCCTAATAGGAAGCTAGTAGATGCAAACTTTTCTTTCAAATAAAACCCATTTTTCCTTCAATAAAAACCACTCATGGGGCTGGCTGAGTGGCGCGTTGGTTAAGAGCTGGCTTGGAATGCCAGAGGGCCCCGGTTCGGATCCCACATATGAGGGCCAGTGACACTGCCCTCTACAGCTAAGATGGTGAACAACAGCTCAGCCTGGAGCTGGGCTGCCATGAGTCGCCGGTGACAGCATAGGCTGCAGCCCCTGCTGCAGTGGGCTGGCATAAGGTACCATGTGTAGTCAGCAGCCAGCGTGAGCGGGCAGCAGCCACCATGAGTGGCCGTCCAGAAGCCGGCGACTGATCTGCCTCAGCCAGGAAGAGCGCAATGATGGTGCCAACTTGGGCCAGTGAAGCAACGTCCTCC
>NW_017732620.1:4491-9209 GCF_001890085.2 Hipposideros armiger | reverse complement strand
CATCGCAGGTGACTCACGGCAGCCCAGCTCCAGGTTGAGCTGTTGTTCAGCATCTTAGCTGTAGAGGGCAGTGTCACTGGCCCTCATATATGGGATCCAAACCGGGGCCCTCTGGCGTCCCAAGCCAGTTCTTTACCAACTTGCCACTCGGCCGGCCCTAGAATCTCCAATTTTTTTTAAGGTTTTAAAAAATGGTCCTGCTTTAGATACAAAAAGATGTGATGTGACAAAGCTCTAGGAATAGTTGTGACATACAGACACGCCTCAGGGATATCGGCCGCCTGGTTCCAGACCACTGCAATAAAGCGAGTCACTTGAATATAGCATGTAAAAGCTATATTTACGCTATACCACACTACTGTAGTCTATTAAGTGTACAAGAGCATTATGTCTAGAAAACAAAGTGTGCAATTTAATTAAAAACATTTACTTGTTAAAATGCTAACCATCTTCTGAACCTTCAGCAAGTCGTAATCTTTTTGTTGGTAGAGAGTAGTACCTTTAATTTGTAAGAAATGCACTATCATCAAAGCGCAATAAAGCAAAGTGCAGTAAAACAAGGTATGCCTGTATAGCATCAATCCAAAAACATGCCTAATATTGACTAGATAATGAATCCACCAAACGTTATCCAGGGCTCTATAGACAATGGCATATGAGCTTTTTTTATACTTGATAAAAATTGTCCACCTATTAAAAACACTAAAAATTCCACCCCTCTCCCTGTCTTAGGTCAGGTTCTCTGGAAACAGGCTCTGAGCTGGAGATTTGTGTGCAGGTTTCCTGGGAAGAGTTCTTGGGAACAACGCCTGTGGGGAAGTGGAGGAGGCAGGGTTGGGCAGAGGGAGAAGTGGGGCTGCCGTGTAGCCACAGCAGGGGCCTCAGCCAACCCCAGGGAGCTGTGGAGCAGAGCTGGCCCTGCAAAAGGCCCCACATGGGGTCAGGGGGCTGAGGGGCCAGGCAGCTGGGTGTCCATCGCTGCCAACACTCCTGGCAGCAGGGGAAGGAGTGTCTGAGACCTGAGGGGAGACCTGGGCAGCGACCCACCGCACTGCCTTTCTTCCTCCACTCTTCTCCTTGTCCTCTCTCGTCCTCTTTCTTCACCTCCTTGGATCTGAAAACAAATCATGAGCATTTTTTCCCTTGCTTCCTCTGTATGGTCTCCTCAGAGGAGCCTAAATTCAGCGAGTGTTTCTGACATCTGCATACAGACTCCGTATCCCCGCAGTGAAGAGGGTTTTCTGGAATGCCTGAAGTGGTGGGAGGGGGACCTGAGGAAGGTGTGATTCCTGTCCCTTCCCAGGGGCTGGGGAAGTGGGGGTCTCTGCCTAATGAGAGACTTGAAAAGACCCCAAACGCAAAGACAACTGAAATCTAAAAGCATCTAAATTGTTGTTTTTCTCACAGCCATAAGTTCCCTAAAAATTCCTGAAGGCTAGAAGTGTGTTTTGCCTTAGAAACAAAAATATCTTTTGTACCTTGAGCACATGGAAGAAAATTAGTCAACTCCACTGCTTCTCTCTTCCAACATCTGGCTTTGACTGCGGAAAGGAACCATATTCTTGGAACACTCAACCCTTGATTGACATACAACTTTCCGAGGTGACTGTAAATACTTTGGAGTAATGCTCAAATAATGAAATATGCTCGCAGTCTTCCCCAAATCAATACCAGTTCCTTAGAAGCTGTTGGTGTAGCAGCTTGCCCTGACCTGTTCCATTCCCCACTAAAGGGGCCAGGGAGGGAGGGGCTCACCCTTGCTTTTATCCTCCAGGGCTTGCAAAAATCACCCTCCTCAGGAAGGTGGCAGAGTGACAGGGTTACAATTGTTTATAAACAGCTTTAACTGAACAGGTGTCCTCAGTGAAATTCCTCTTTGCTTCACACGTGGTGCCCTGGTGGCTCCCTGCGTTTCCCAACAGAAGCTGCCTATCGACTCATTCTTACTCAGGCTGTGGCTGCTTAATTAAAGCCCCTCCTCTCTATTTCCGGGCAAAATCCTCATTTGACCCGGTGCAGATATTGGATGCTTGAGCCTCCAATTTCCTGGCTGCCTCATAGCATCTTCAAGATGGGGTTATGGGTGTGTGGGGGGGGAGAGGTGGGGGCGGTTCTTTCCAGTGTCCCAAATGACAGATTCATGGGTATTTCTGTCACTGGAACCTCAGCCTCCGCAGACATGTCATTGGGGATTTCTACCTGTGTCTGAGGGGATGAGGACACCCATCTGTCATTTGTGGTTTCCATGTATTCCTTCCTGATTATTCAAACCCTTCCCCTTCCTATTGTTTCTCTTCTATTGTCCTCCCAAAGGACAGCCAGTGTCCATCGTGATAAGAACCTGAATGAGAGGTTGCCAGACAAATAGAAAACCTCTCTCTCTCTCTCTCTCTCTCTCTCTCTCTCTCTCTCTCTCTCTCTCTCTCTCTCAACCAACGTTTGGCGTTTCACTAGACCACGTCAGAAGCCTTGTCTTTCATGTGTCATCCCCTCTCCTGGGAGAAGCAGTCACTTTTAGTTTTTTTCCATGTTTATGGAATATTTTAGAGAATAGACTTGCTCTTTCTGCCTGGTCGGCTTTCTCCAGGAGCCCAAGCCAACCTCTGGCTGCCAGCAGTCAGCTTTGGTGTCCCCTGGTGGATCCCAGAGCCCAGTTCCCCTCAGGTTCCTCCCCACCATGGAACCCTGGGCTGTGGGACAGGTGGCCCAGGGGATGAGCAGATGAGTCCTGCCCTTGCCGCTCAGGTTCACCTGCCCGCTCTGCCCTCCAGCTCCTCTGAGGGCAGGGACTGACGCCTGCAGGAGGAAGGTCAGACTCAAGCTTCATTTGCTTACTATAGTCACTCCAGCAGCCACGACAGCAGTGGCAGGTGGTCACTTGGGGAGGGCAAGCCCCTGCCAGCCTGGAGGGAACCGCTCTCAAGGCCAGTCTGGGATTTTTCTCCCTTCTCTTCCTCCCATCCTGGAGGAGGGCAAGGGTTGGAAGGCACCAGGGTGCTCCCAGCCCTTTCTCCTGTCATCCTTCTCACAGCCCCAGAAAAGCTCCAGGGCCGGGGCAAGGAGGTGCCAGCTTTAATACTACACGTCCCCTGAAACAATGCGTGTGAGCATGTCTCCTCTTCTGGGGAGAAGTCTGGGCTTTTTCAGAGCTGTCTTGATTAGAGCTATCTTCACCTCCAGCATCTTTTAGGGAAATCCCGACTTGACAGACACATCATGTGCAGACATCTGCCATATCCAGCCATGAGAAGAAACTTGGGCAGCTCCTTACTCCTCTCTTGTGAAAGGGAGTGGGTATATGTGTCCCTACGTCAATTTATGTATTAATTTGTCACTTGGTGCATAATATTTAGCACTGCGATAAAAAACAAATAAGCCAATCCTACGAGGAATTGATTTCCCTTCCACATCTGTTCACGAAGGCATAAATCTAAAGTTTTGTTATTTTAAAAGCCTCCAGTGCAAATATAATCTAAAACTGCTAGGCTTTGAAGTTGGGCTTTTCTGTCAGAAGATGTTTATGGACCTGCTCCCGGGAGCTTGGCCGCTCATCTTTTGCCTCCGGGCCCCAATCGCACGGATTACCTCTTGAGGTCCTTTCCAACTCATTGCAACTCAAGATGATGGTGTCAGCATCTCCTGTGCACAAGCTTCATGCTAACCCTCAGGTGACATGCAAGAGGGACACTGCTCTCAGGCATGTGCAATAGCTGAGAACCCGAGCTCTGCACAGGGATAGCCACCATGTAAGCCAGGGAGTGGTCATTGTGCTAACGATGAAGTGACATAGGTGCTCAGAGGAGAGAGACTGGACTTTTCTTTGGGAGGATCGTGCAAGATCCTTAAAGGAAGTAGAATTTAGGCTGAGCCCTGAAAAATGGATGGGATTTGACTACAGGAAACAGGGAAGAAGAACATTCTAGAAGGTAGGCACAGCAAAAGCAAAGGCCAGATATGCAAAAAGGCAGGCCAAGTTCAAAGCACAGCAACAAATTCAGGTTGGCTACAGCATGGGACACATAAGAGGGAGAGCTGGGAGGTAAGGCTGCACCTCAAGGGGTCAAGACCGATGTGGGGATGACTGACGGCTCTTCAGATCCTAATGGTGTTTGTAGTTTCCAAAGCTTCCTTGCACACACTATCGCACTTGACTTTCACAGCGCACATGCAAGCAGGCAACAGCAGAGACTATTATACAGGTGAAGAAACTGAGACTTCGAAAGTTGAGCCAATCTACTTTAGGGGACCAAAGAAAACAGTGGAAGAACCAGTGGGAGCCCAGGTCTTCCCAAACCCTGACCTTTCCCCTCACCCAGGAGGTAGTAGGGAGCCTGCCAGAGAGCTTGCTCCTTAGTCCCTGCTTACACTGCATGCTTGCGGAATTTTTGTTCGCTGGTTTACTTTCAGGTTTAACTTGCTGAGTTTTCTTGTGTAAAAGCACCATAAGGTTTCCATCCCTGCATATTCTTGTGTGGGTCAGTGAATTCCTGACAAGGAGACTTGGCTTGGGGTATAGTCTCCTTCCAGAGGTCAGAGCTGTGGGTGTTGGACTTGACATTGAAGTGGCCTTGGCAAAGCTGACAGAGCTGGCCAAGACCTGCCATCAGCAGCAGCTTCCTGGGCACAGGGGCCAATGTAATGCCAGCAGGGCAAGGATGGGGCACATTTGCAGAGAGCCACAGTATGGTGTCACCAGGTGGAGCTGGCCGATGCCATCC
>NW_017732620.1:0-1453 GCF_001890085.2 Hipposideros armiger | reverse complement strand
GACTCAGTTTTCCTCCCTGTAAAGAGGGAGCATTCCTCTCCACTCAACAGAGGAGTCAGTTATGAAAATGATGCTGTGACGCTTTGGAAATACAGCGTGCTGCCTCCACCCAAGACAGCAATTATCACTGTAGCTGGAGAAGCTGTAAATCCTCCCAGCTGACTGCCCAGAGCTGGACAGGACCCAGCACACGGGAAACTCCGATGGCTTGGTGAATGGGGGGCAGGTATTGTAGCACTGCACCGGAGAAAGGGCCTCTTTGGTCCACCCAGGCTCCCACCTCCCCCAGAGCCAGAGGACTGGGCTGTAACCACCTGGGCCAGGAAGGGATGTGGTGAGCTGGAGCCCCTGGGCATCAGCAGTCGCACCTGCTGCCTTGCTGAGACCTGGCACAGCTAGTGCATCGACAACTGAAAAGATGGAGGGTCAGAAAAATAACAGTGGTGTTAATGCTGCCATTTACTGAGGATGGCTTTGTGCCAGATCCTGGGCAAGAGCTATTCTTGATTATCTAACAATTCTGCAAGGTGGGTTCGTATCTAGACCCTCTTGGGCTATTTTGAATCATCTTGGTTCAAAGCTGGTTACTTCACTGCTTTGTGCTTCAGGTTACTCATTAGAAAAATTGGGATTTAAATGACGCCACTTTACAACTCAGGGTTACTCCCAGGAGCTCTGGGTCAGAAGGCAAAGGGCATGGTCAGAGAACAGAAGCAGGAGGCAGAGGGTGAAGCCTTTGCCCACAGAGACATCCTCCCAACACACGCCATTGCCCCCGGGAGCTGCTGGCTGCCATGTTTTCCTGGCTCCCAGAAGAAGGCGGGTTCCTGAGCCCACTCCTGCCGTCACTGCCTTCTCCCAGGAGCAGGTCTTTAGATTCTACTGGTGATGGCTGGGGTGATGGCAGGCTGGGAGAGGGGGGGGAGTTGGGGGGGAGCATTACAGGAAGTAACACTCACAGAGCTCCTGGAACAGTGCCTGGCTCAAGGTAAGTGTTTAATGTTGGCCTTTACTACTATCCCCATTTTACTGATTGTCAGACTGAGGCTGGGAAACGTTCAGTGAGTGATTGAACTGGATTTTTTTTTAATTGCGGAATTGGGGGAGAGGAACAATGTTGGGGAATTGGGGAGGAGGACCAGCCAAGTTGTTCTTGAATCTTAGTTGTGAAGGGAGCCAGTCGCTATCTGGCTGTCCATCAGCAGCTCGTGGCCTCTAAGCTCAAGGTGCTGTGTTCAATCTTAGTTGCAGGTAGGCATAGCCACCATCCCACATGGGAGTCGAGCCCGGAAGTCTTGTTTGAACTGGATTTGAACCCAAGACCAAAAGACTCTAAGGGGTGTGTGTGTGTGTGTGTGTGTGTGTGTGTGTGTGTGTGTTTATATTCAGCTGAAAGATGTGGGCTCTTTCCTTGTCTAGTCCCCCAGAAGAAGGGTATGACCTTCACTTTTGG
>NW_017731477.1:3513317-3514949 GCF_001890085.2 Hipposideros armiger | reverse complement strand
ATATACGTTTTAAGAAAGGGAAAAAAACTGTATTAAAATTGTAATAATATATACCAGTAACAAAAGATGAATACAAGTCATGTGTATAGATTTTTTTGTCACCCCTGGCATATCTCAGTGGGTAAAACAGACCAGTTCCTCGATGGAATTGAGAAGTGGAAGGGGATGAGGGAGGGAAGTGACTTGAGCCATAAGACAGAGGTTTGGAGGCAATTCTGTGAAGAATGTGAAGTTAAGTAAAAGGGATGTGAAGCAAATTTGAGAATTCAGCTAAAGTTTAGATCTCTTTAAATTATATTTGTGCCTTTATCTTACTATCAATAAGGGTGAGTAATAATAGTTATTTATTGAGCTTTTAAAATGTATCATAACAGCTTATAGTATGTGATATATGTATATAATGTGTTACGTATGTATATAATATAGTATATTATGTTAAGCATGTATATTATGTCTATAACAGCTTATGTATGTACATAACAGCATAGGGAGGTACTATCATTATCCCCATTTTGTAGAGATAAAACTGAGACACAGAAGTTAATAACAGAGAGAGGTAAGACCACACAGCTGCTCAGTGGCAGAAGCAGGCTTTGAACCCAGGCATTCTGACTGCAGAGCGTAGTACCCACCTTCACCAGATACAATCCTACCTAAGGAAAGCTGGCTGGATGACAGGCTGGAGGTAGGCAGGGTCCGTGGGATAAAGTGGTGAGAGAACCAAGGATGCTGATGTGTGTTCTGAAGTTCACTGAGCTCAGGTAGACAGGAAAGGATGTGAATCAAAGTCTGGGGGCTGATAATAAGAGATTTGAGAGTTGGGAGGGCAAAGAAGAGGTTTAGGTGGTACTGGATAAAGTGAAATATGGGCTGTGAAGAGTTGTGGTTAGGAAGGGATGGGTTATTTGAGGTACAGCATTTCTAGTAACCCCATGTAGTCGAAGAAGTGAATGGCTGAAGAATAAGAGGGAGAGTCTTTGGAGCAGAGAAGGCTGGAGGATAGGAGATTTGGATTAGACCAGAGGATGTTGACTTTACTGCTTCAGTGATGCTTTTCCTATTTGTGATCTTATTTTATTAATTTGGTCATTGCTGCCTAGTTTTTCTTAATCGCCTTGATAACATAACATCCCTTCTCTTTCACCCTACATATACTTATAAATTGTAATATATTTCTTATTCTACAAATTATTCCTACTGGCCATTTTAGTTTCTCATAGTAAAATATTTTCGTGGTTTTCTTTACTGTTAATTTTTCATTTCTGAGGCTGAGCAGTTTCTAGCTTAGCCATGACTAAATTCAGTCAAACTGAATATTAAGATATATGGATGTATTTTACTATATTTACAATTTAACCTCCAAAATGATGAGGTAAAATTAGGCAAGACAGTTATTTTTTTTTCCTAAGGAGGGAAAAGTAGAATAGAACAGATACTCACTGAATTTTAAAAAAATAAACTTTTGAGAATAGTTTTAGATTTACAGAAAAGTGGCAAGGATGATGTAGAGGGTTCTCTCAGAGCCTACCCCCAGTTTCCCCTGTCATTAGCATCTTACATTTGTCACAATTAATGAACCAGTATTGATATATTATTATTAACTAAAGTCTATACTATATTCAGATTTCCTTA
>NW_017731477.1:3506256-3509250 GCF_001890085.2 Hipposideros armiger | reverse complement strand
GAGAGAGAGAGAGAGAGAGAGAGTTTGCTTTTGCTTTGGTTCTTGCAACCCAAATATAGAATTGTATAGTTAGGTATTATTGCATTTACTTATTTTTTGCAAGTACTTGACTTTAATGATTGTTCTTACCTAAGAAAATAAAATTAACCAGTGGTGAATACTTGAATTTAATTGAACCCAAACCAAAAGATCCATTCACTTTCTCAGTTTGAATGAGAATGTGTGATTCATTTTCATTGCTTATGCTATGAGGATGAAGGGAGGCTGGCTGGATATTTCAAGACTTTTGATTTAATTTGATTTGATTTGGCTGTCCAATGCAGACAGAGCCCAATTAAGTTTTCGAACATTTAAAGAAGGTAATTGAAATCTCAGTCAATAACCAAATGATAAAATGAGATAGATTGGCTCATATTAGGTACATGTATTTTTGAAAGACTTAAAGTAATGTGAAATATTGGTATTTTTTTAAAGCTATTAATATTACATTGATAATTTGTTGCTAAATTTAGTGCCTTTCACATTACAGGCACTAACACATGTGTTGGTTGTTTGACGGGTATGAAAGCAGTTAGTTTTATCTTGTTCTTTTCTTGCTCTTATGCACGAAAACTAGCTTTTTAAAAGGAAAACATTTATATTAGAAAACTATTTTGGAAATTTGTTCCTTTAGAAAGAAATAAAACTTGAAATAAATATTTGTGACTCTGAATATTTCTATAGTTTCTGAACACAGATTTTAAGTCCACCATCAAAGTGAAGTTTAGTGAATTTCCATATAGCAGATTCAGTTTTTATAGTTGCTATTTCATGCTTAAAACTTCATTTTTACTTTCATTGACAGCATCTTTCATTAGTATAGCTGCTTAATAAATAAATATATTTAAAATATCAATGTTTTGAACTAAAGTTTGTTGCTCCCTTAATTAGCAATTCTTAATTTGTGCTGGCTCCATGACAGCCAATTCAGCTTCCAGATTCAATATCCGAAAGTAGATTCTACATACTAGTATTTCCTCATACAACAGACATGAAATGGAAAAGACACTACAAACTGCCATACTACTTTAAGTCAGATCTTTACAGGAGCTGTATTTTGCTGTTCTATGACTGTATCCACCTCCCTAAGATCCAAGTAGTTAAAGACAGAACATACCATTTATTAAACAATGAATTTTTCATTTATTAAATGACAAACTTTTGCTAGACATTTTACATGTTAAGCATTTTGACTATATGGATTAATTTAAATGATTCTATTTGGCATTCTGATTTAACAACTCTGTTAAAATATTTATAGAAAATAAAAGCAAATTGGTATACATTTTTAAGCAACTCTATTTTTGTAGAAAAAAGTTAGTGACAACCTGTAACTATAAAGATGCTCTTTGAATGCATAGTAGTCTAGAAAATAAAACTTCTTACAAAANCCTCAGGTCCACAGATCGCCGAGAGCTTCCCAAGAGAGGCTGTAGTACAAATTGTGGTTGACTGCCTGCCACCAAAAGTTTTCCAGGCTGCTGCAGGCCGTCCACTGCTGTAAAAGGCTTCCGCAGCTTGTGTGGTGGAACCGGCTTCCCAGGAGCTGAGAGTGCTGCCAGCGACACAGCTCTAGCTGGGCAGTGTGCATACCCAGGACACTGTGCACATGTGGATTTTACCAGTGTGCATACCCAGGACATTGTGCACATGTGGTCTCAGATTTGGGGGAGGGTTCAACATAGAAAAGATGATCCCCTCCTATAGGCTACATGTAAGGCAAGCCCCACAGAGGGACAATGGTGGCTGTCCCTCCTGTCCTTGCCCCGAACTACACACCTCGGTCTTTCCCAGTATTTCTCTGGTGCTTCTTGAGTTGCCACCCCTCCACCGGAGCCCAGATGAGTGTTTGCAAGCGAGTGTGTGTGTGTGTGCAGGCTCTTTAAGAGGATGTCTCTGTTTCCAGCAACTGTCCATCTCACCAGGTCAGACAGAGTCCTTGCTGATTTTTACTGCCAGATGCTGTGGGAACCCCTCTTCCTGGCATAGAACCTCTGAGCTGGGGAGCCAAGTGTGGGGCTGGGACCCCTCCCTCTTCAGGGGGGATCTCCACCGCCAATGTGTCCCTCCTGGTGTTCATCCATTACCTGTGGGTTTGGAGTCAGCCCATTTCACATCTCTGCCCCTGCTATCAGTCGATATGGCCTCTTCTTTATATCGCTAGTTATAGGGGTTCTGTTCAGCTAGTCTTCAGATGATTCTTGAGGTTGCTTGTTCTATAACTTAGTTGTAATTTTGACGTGATCCTGGGAGGCAGCAGGCATAGCATGTACGTAATCTGCCATCTTAGCCCTTCCATCTGGAATCTTAGATTTCCTTCATTTTACCTAATGCCTTTTTTTCTGTCTCAGGATTCCATCCAGATATCACATTACATTTCATTGTCATATTTCTTTAGATTCCTCTTGACTTTCTCAGACTTTCATTATTTTGGGTTACTTCTTTCAGTTTTGAGGAGAACTGGTCAGGTATTTTGTAGAATATTTCTTAATTGGGGTTTGTTTGATGTTTTTCTCACAATTAGACTCAGATTATAGGGCTTTTGGAGGAAGGCCACAAAATAGAGTGCTAGTCTCATCACATTATATCAGGACTGCCTGTTCTAAACCTGACTTATCCCTGTTGATGTTTACCTTATTCACGTGGCTGAAGCATGGCTTGTCAGGTTTCTTAATTTTAAAGTTACTCTTTCCAGCCCACCTAGCTTCTATACTGAACTCTTTTGGAAGGAAGTTACTGTTCCTAGGCCCTTCTTGAGTAGTGGGACTTATGTTTCACCTCTTTGAGGGTACAGTAGCTATACAAATTATTTGCAGTTATTCAGGAGAGGATACTTGTCTCTTCTCCCTCATTCATTCATTCATTCATTCATTCATTCATTCATTCATATTACTATGGATTCATTGGGTTACAATCCAGTACTACATTATTTATTTGGTTATTCAGATTGTTACA
>NW_017731477.1:3504299-3506034 GCF_001890085.2 Hipposideros armiger | reverse complement strand
GCACAAGAGAGCAGATCTTAGTGTTTCACTCACTACCAACAATCAGAAGCCTTCATGCTGAAGCAGGGAGGACGAGGTGGCTTTAGTGGAGCTGTGGTCCTGGTGGGTTGCCCAGCCCTGCAGGAGACCCCACGTCCTGCTCTGTTGTATTGGGTTGTCAGAAAAGTCATGACATATTTTTTCTATGTTTTTCATTGCAAAAATGCATCATGACTTTTCCGACAGCCCAACAGATAACAAAACCAAACTGCTCAACCATTCAGTGACTCGTGGTGTCAGGCAGGCTCATGATGACAGGTTTTAGAAGATGAAATGGGCAGTTTTTAAAGGATCCTGTGTTTTGGACCGGAAGGGTGTTATGAATAGACTCAGCACGAGAGGGTAGGATTTGGTTTGAATTGGAAGTTGGCAAGAGCAATTTAGAAAGAGTGTGGTGCCTGAAAGCCTAAGATAACTGTGAAAAAACATCTTAATCTCTGTGAGTCTCAGTTTCATTATCTGTACAACAATGTTTGTAGTATCTCTGATGTTCCTTCTGACCCTCCTATCAGTAAGAGCTTTAATTTAAAACAAGCAATTAGGAAGGAGCAAGTGTAGCTTTAAGGCTTAGTAATGTGATTAAAATGACATCTGAGGGAGATTCTCAGTGTCAGATAACGGGAGGACAGAAATAGGTTAAGGATGGAGAAACTGGCCAAGCAGCTGCAAGGTGGCTAAGGTTGATGCATGGCCTGAGGCAAGGAAGGAAAAGAAAAGAGCCAGATCTGATAAGTATTGAAGGGGGAGAGCCAAACGGAGTTAGAGAAGCTGAACATAAAAACTAAACGCCTCTCATTTCTGACCGTCTTCCCTTTACCACTGTATCTCCGTCTTCCAGGTTTCTGACTGGTTACTGACCTATAGTTCCCCCGTAGCCCTTCAGGCTCTCCACTCTGTCCTTAGGACTTATTGCTCCTGTGGTGTCAGCCAGCACTATCCAGTCAAAGAGCTTAGAAAGGTCTGGAGATGATGGTAAGAGGCAGAAAATAAGGCCCTTCTGTGGAGTCTGGCTGAGGTCCAGCAGGAGGAGGCTGGACACTGCTGCAGTGGGGAGAGCGTTGGGCAAGGTGGTCTTTGGATGGTGAGAAAAGGGGAAAATTTTAAAGTGTTAACCTAAAACTAAAGCATTTATTTGGGGTCAATAAGAATAGCTATTTGGGACATAATGATTTAGGCAGAAGCCCAAATGATATTCAGATTAAGAGACAAAGGCAATGGGTATTTATGAGAAAGGAAAGGGAAACAATTATCTTAATAGAAGGAAGGCATTTCTATTGGTGCAGATAAGCTAACAGTGGTGCTAATTGTAAACAATGTTTTTAATTTTCAGTCTGGTATTCGTAACAACTGCTTTCTTATTACCTTTGCAAACAGTTCTTTGGGGCACAAGATTGCTTCAGGCCCAGCCCAAAGGTTATTTTGCCGTTTTAAGGGTCCAAAAGCCTGAGGTGTAAGACACACAAGGCAGTTCCTCTGGGATGGTAGCTCCGGCTCCATTTTAAAATGGCTCCTTTATATTATTGTTGACAAAAGGTTGGAGCAGAAGCCAGTGTTTGTCCTGGAACAGGGGCAGGGAGGCTGCAGTAATTGGATGAGGTTTCCAGTTTTGGCTTGCAAATTAAGGGGTGAGTGAAGTGGAGAGGAACTCTAAATGTTCCTTCTTGGACTGCCATACTGTTGGTCTCTCCCACCATAC
>NW_017731477.1:3493302-3499400 GCF_001890085.2 Hipposideros armiger | reverse complement strand
CACCTGATCTGGCCCCTAATGACTTCTTTCTTTACCCAAAGATAAAGGAAATATTGAAAGGAAGACATTTTGATGACATTCAGGACATCAAGGATAGTACCACAACAGCTCTGATGGCATTCCAGAAAAAGAGTTCCAAAATTGAAAGGACTACGTGCTGGCATTGGTGCATAGCTTTCCAAGGAGAGTACTTCAAAGGTGACCATAGTGATATTCAGCAATGAGGTATGTAGCACTTTTTCTAGGGTGAGTTCGTGAACTTAATTGTCAGAGCGTATGTGTGTGTGTGTGTGTGTGTGTGTGTGTGTGTGTGTAAAATACCATATACCCTTTTTTCTCCCCTGTATGAAACTGTGGGGCTTTGTTAGGAATAATCCACTCTTCCCTTTTTCTACTCTGAATGTGATTTAAGTAAAGACATGGGTAATAATCTTCTTGCTTAATATTGATGTGTATCAACATGTTAAAGGAATAATAAATTCTGGTAGAAATCAGAGTAAAGCGAACCATAACCTATTTACTCAGACTCTATAACCATATATTCACTCATTCTTGATTTGTTCTACAAATACATGGAGTACCTTTTGTATGCCAGTCAATGGCTGGAGATACAACCAAATATGGACTGGAAAGCCCCCCACCCCATCTCCTGAAAGTCTTACTCTACTGCGTTTATAGACAGATAAACAACTACAGTGCTGTCTGACAAATGTGTAAATATGATAAGTGATGAGGAAATATAGGAAGGGATCCCCAACTCAGAGGGAGAGGTAGGACTCAGACCTGAAGAATGAGTAAGAATTCACCAGGCAAAGAGGAGGGAAAGTGTCTTACAAACAAAGAGAAGGAGATTAGGACAAAGTGTTTGGTAATATCCCGATAGTNATCTCTCTCATCAGACAAGAGAAAGCCAAAGCCAGTATTCAGAATGGAAAACTGAACTAGAAGTGGGCTCTTGATAAGCATACTTCATGACTACCTGCTTTATATCTACCGATAGGATGAATTCTTGGCATGTTCTTGTGTTTCTTTGTTAATTATGCTTGTTTTCCAGGGTTTCTGTGTCTTCTTTTTGTTAACCTTTCGAAAAGAGAAACAAAGATTTCATTTTTTATCCCAAGATTTGTTTTCCAATTTTCTGCTGCATTATACGCATGGATAAAATCTTGAAGGTTTAAATTAAAAGTTATAAATATAGTGGGGAATCTTTTCAGAAATCTATTAGCCTGCATCAGTATTTTTTTTCTGTGGAAAGATGACTATGCCAGTTTGGCACACTTTGTTTTATGTCACCAATTTTGCTGAAAGAATGGGAACTACTTTCAAATCTGTAAATAGCTCTTAACATTTTGTTGTACTGCACTCATTTCTTATGGCTGTCATTGCCTGGGTTGGGTTTAATTTCTAAATTGTTGAAATGTTCTAAGGCTATTAAAAGTGATGTATTTTGCACTTAGATGTGCATTATCTATTAATGATGAAGCATTTTACTTACTTTGGGCATATTTAATTAGTTCAGTCATGGAAAATACTTTCTGCATTTTTAGATTTTTTTCAAACATCATTTTATTATTTCTGTCTTTAGCATTTTATCAAATTATTGCCTTTTTATTTGATAGTATGGCTCAAGACAGATCTTATAGAGCTCCTTAACAGATGAATTCCTCCTAAAAATGCATGTTATAGATGATTATTAAGGCTAATAGGAGGAATCAATTAAGAAAAAGCTGTAACACTGCTATCTCTCTCTGTTTCCCTTGCTATTTTTCTATGAAAAATATATTATTTCTATTTGCAAAACATGCCCTGAGTTCAAAACCCAACATCATCAGTACCAAAGTCTTATGTAATATGTATTTGTCATACTCCTAAGGTAGGTCTCTTCTTGATGAGACTAAAACTACAAAAAACAAAACAAAACCCATCAGTATTCATATTTTACTCAGAGTTTACACCCATGCTTGCTTAGTCAACATTTTGAGTGCTTGANTTATTAAAAATGCAAAGCCAGAAGGAAAACGTCTACACTGCAATGTCCATTCCTTTCATGACTCTCCAATCATTAATCTCAATTCTTAAATATCCTTATCCTGGATGTAATCAAATGTTTACATTTTCTAGCATCACCTGGGCTCCAGGGACCTGCTGGAAAACCATTCAACCCTGTGTAATTGGAGCCATCACAAATACATGATTAAAGAACCTGTAGGTACCAGGCACTGTGCAAGGCAGAGGGTATAAACAGTGAACAAAACTGTCAGGGTCCTTGCCCTTGGGAACTGGAAGGGAGTAGAGGTAAAGAACAGGAAAGCATATAGTATGTGAAGTGACTCTGTAGGGTGTGTCTTTCCTCTTTGATCGCAGATCTAGCATAGTGTTCACATATAGTAAGTCACTCAATCAAAAACCATTTAGTCAGTACTTGCTGTGGGCCAGGCTCTATTTTAATTTTTAATTTAATTTAATTTAATTTAATTTTTTTAATTGGGGAATTGGGGGAGGGGAACAGTGTTGGGGAATTGGGGAAGGGGACCAGCCAAGTTGTTTTTCTTCAATCTTAGTTGTGGAGGGCGCCTGTCACCATCTGGCTGCCCATCGGCAGCTTGTGGCCTCTAAGCTCAAGGTGCTGTGTTCAATCTTAGCTGCGGGTGGGTGTAGCCACCATCCCATGTGGGAGTCGAACCAGCAGCCTTGTTGTTAACAGCTTATGCTCTATCCACTGAGCCATCGGGGTGTCAGCTCAGCTCAAGTTGCAGAGTTCAGTCTTAGTGTGGATGGGTGTAGCCCACCATCGAATAGGCAGTCTCACGTGCTCTCACCAGCTGGGCCATCCTGCCATCTGGCCCATGTAGAAATTGAACCGGCAGCCCTGTTGCTCAGAGCTCACGCTCTTAAGCTAACTCTTAATCAACTGAGCCACTCGGCCAGCCTCAGGCTCTGTTTTAGGCTCTGGAAATACATCGGTGAACAAGGCAGATAAGGAAGGCTCTGCCCTCTTAGAACTTATATTGTAGCAGTTGTAGAATGGCAAGTAAACAGGTCTTCAAAAGAGAAATAAATATACATGGTAATTTCAGATAGTGATAAGTGCTATGAAAGAAAGAAAGGACAGTGCAGGGTGGGGGGCATTTTAGAAAGGCCACTTTGCGGAGATGACCGTTGCGCTAAGACCAGGTGGAACCTACAAGTATTGTGAAGAGCTTTCTAGGCAGAGGAAACAGCAAGTGCAAAGTCCCTGGAGTGGGGATATTTTGGTGTGTTCAATGAAAATGAAGCCCAGCATGACTTGGAGCATGATTAGTGAGGGTGGGGAGAGATAAGGTGTGGTTGGGGAGGGAAGCAGGCTTCAGATCACCCCGGGCCTTTAGGCCATTGTAAGGTGTTTGGCTTTATGCTTAGAATAAGCAATCCAGGTGAGAAATGATGGAGGAATAAATGCAGGCTTGCAAGCATTGTGGAAACATTTTATGTGGTGACTCAGTACATAAACACATGTTCATAAACAAAAATTTCATGGGACAATACCTGTACATACCATGAGAGATGCACTCTTGAGCTGTTCTATTCGTGTTTACTGTAAAAGAACAAATAGTGGTTGTTACCATTTAACTGATTTCATAACTCAACCAATGGGTTGCAACTCACAGTTTGTAAAATGCTTGTTCAGACTAAAGTGCTGATGGTAGAGATGGAGAGAAATGAACAGATTCGGGGTATATTTTAGAAGTAGAGTTGACAGTGGTTGTTGATGAATTTGTGAGTAGGTAAGGGAAAAAGCCAGNATGAAATTGAAAAGTCCATATAATTGTTGACATAATCAGTTATACTTCATAGAACACTATGTATTTATATGTTTTGGATTCCATAAGAAGCAAACTCATATAATTTTATCAGAAATGTGTCAGAGCGTTTCTTAACAGGTAAGAACCAGTACAGCAGTGAGACCCCCTCCTGTGTGGAGAAGCCTGGGGTGCACACACACCTTCCTAGCCATAACCACAGCTGGTTGACAACAGACACACGAAAGCTACTGAGACAGAGTCCTGATTCAAATTACATGTGATATGTGTTAGAACAATGAAAAGCCAGCAGGACCTTGTGTTGGAGGAGACACCATGACTGATTTTCCCTTAAAAGCCATGATGCTACCCCCTCAATGTAGAAGTTATCCCTCTGAATCCTTCCAACCTTTCCATCTCTTCCTCCTAATACCCTGAACCCTTCTTCAATACCTCCCTCCCTTATGCCATCACCTTTCTATGTCAATTTTTGAGGCCTCCTCATACCTATAAGCTTCCCCGTCTGTTGTGGCAAATTTAAAAGTTTACAAGTAGGTTCTTTCATGGAAAAAAAGCATTGAAGTAAGTTTAAATAGCTATCAAACCATAATTTAGTAAGAGGCTTCAGGAAGCCATTTAGCATTTAATAATACTTGTTTACAACATGAAACAAAGCTAATAATGCTATAGTTTTATTGAGAAACACCTGCAGTTTTTCTTTTCTCTTAAACTGGTTTAACAATAAGAACTTTATAACATGTTTCATCTGGGGATTCACTGTAGCTGTATAAGTTATCTAAATGTTTTTGCTTAGAACCCATGACAGGAAGAGGAGGAACTGAGGTGGCTGTATGTTATGAGGATGTTACAAGGAGCGGGTGCGGGTAGCGTTATTGGGCCCTGCTCTTTAATCAAGCCAACTTAGTTATGGTCACATTTCTTTTAAAAACAAGCTTGCCAGCAAATGGCTTATTCAGGGTGTTTTCTGAAGTACAACACCTGTGGACTTGAGCCCTAGGCCTTTCTAGCCCAGACCTCAAACTGCCTCTACTAACTTTGATAGTAGATCATACCTTTATTGGAAGGTACTTTGGATAGTAGGGAAGACCTGAAGGCAGCTGCTAAAGATTGGTGTGTTTTCATTGAAAATGTTTATACTGATTTCCTCTAAGGAGTAGACAGTTTTGATACCAGGCCCTATATTTAAGACTAAAACCAATGAAACATATTTCTAAACCTTAAAAAAAGAAATATAATACCTCTGGATAAAAACTTGTTAATATCATCCATATATTTATTTTTTTATATCTTTATATAATTTTTTCTGTAATTAAATGTGCATTAAGGTGTTTGCTACTTCATGGTTAATGAAACCCAAAAATAACTGTAAATAAAATATGCTATATATGTTCATTTCTTGGTTGGTTGGCTTCTAGTATGCTTATGTCTACTTTCAAGAAATTATTTCACGGACAATATTCTGTTACTAATTTGTAACTAGGATGAGTTACAAGATTTTTCAGTAATTATCAGAATTTATAATAACTTTCAGACATAGATTTAATTTGAAAAAGTTACTTGAAAACTGCAGTAAATGCAATAGCTAGAGTGAGATATACACAATGTTTTTTCCTGAGAATATATAACATTAATATTTAATTGTCATAAAGATTTTGGAAGGCTTTCAAAGTATACTTAACATTTTGAGAACATGCTTTCTAATTTATTTCCAGAAGGCTGAAGATTTTTTTTTTCTTTACAAAATGTGAGCCTTGGTAGTTTACAAATCAGCGTTACTCAGATTTATTAACAATTAAAATAGCACTTTAGTATTCTTTATTTTGGTTTCTGGTTGTGCTTTATGTGGAGGGATTAATAAATATCTTTAAGTAATTCCCTTAATATTTTGAAATGTTATATACTTTATTTGTATGTGTGCCATTTTAAAGTATATGCAAGTTCTAAGCAATAATCTGCATGTTATACAAGATTGGCATTACTTTGACAAGAGTTTAATTTAATATTAGGAATGTGTATAAATTAAATATCCTATATATAAATCACCCCTCCCCCCAATGACAACCTTGGGATTTTCTTGTTTTAGGACATGCATGTGATGCAAAACTTTGTATTTTGTGAAAAAAAAAAATAAAGTCACAATTATTTAGTGCAAAAATTTGAGTCTGCAAGGTGTACCCTTGAATAGTAATTAATGAATAGATTGATGACAAAAATTACTTTGCTCAAATCAGATCACGTCCATAGCACCTGAATCCTAAAGTTAATATTTACCCTTCAAGATGCTTTGGAGCTTGTTTG
>NW_017731477.1:3438325-3491172 GCF_001890085.2 Hipposideros armiger | reverse complement strand
TACAACTTTAAAGAGGCCTGTGTTGCAAACCAGTTGCTGCGTGACCTGGCACAGTACTTGCCACATAGTAACATGCTCCATTAATGCTTATTGAAAAATGAAAGCAGAGGTCTATCTATCTTTCCAGCCATCTTTTCCTCCTCCTCCTGCTCGTATGATGGGAAACCTTTTACAATGGCCAAACCAGGCTTTCTGGCCTTTCTCTAATGGCCCTCCATTCACCTTGCATGCCTCTCCCAGACCAGATTTGGGGCTCCTGGAGGTCAGTGACTGTGTCTTCTTTATTCATGAAATGCTTGAGACTTCATAAAGTAACGAGCATGTATTTAGTAGGTGCATGCTCTTGACCAAAACTCATAACTGTTGAATAAGCAAGTGTATGAAGAGTTTATAAACTTTGCAGTGAGTTTATTTGTATCAATAAATGTTTACTGAAATCATAATTTGCCAGGCACTGTTTTAGACGTGGAGGGTTGAGGGGTGAAAAGGACTGATAGGGCCCCTGGCTTCATGGAAGTTAAAATTCTAGTGGAGACAGACAATAAACATGTCTGTCTGTTTTGGATGTCTGACCACTGACAGCGTTCAGCCCCACCCCTCCCTTTCCCCTTCTGCCTCGCCTCTGGGCAAAGCAGGTAAGAAAATCTGGACACTCCCTTCCTTGTTCAGACCACAGAAACCCCAGTGGTGCACAGGAGAACTCTAGCCCTGGCCCATCCCTAACCATGATGAACATCAGAGCCACTGGACCCCGCCTTCTTTCAGGCCATTTTGAATTGCCCTGCTTTTCCCAGGCCCTCGCGGTGCATGTGTGTCCTCATCACTCTAGACGTCTGCACCAATTTGTAGTGCTGGTGGGCACTGATCTTGCTCTCTGTGGGGCAACCACAAGCACATAAACAAATAAATAGACAAGGTTATTTCAGATAATGGTAAACGCGAAGGGAAAAAGTTATGTGACAAATTAATTTCTTGACCAAAACTCAATTTGATGTGGCAGGGCTGCCAGCTGTCTCCCAGTGATGTTTTCTCTTTTTCCATCTCAAGAAAGGAATACTAATAATACTTTATTTCTTCCTCCACTTTCAGCTGGGTACATGGCCTCCCAGAATAAAAATGATATTTCCCAGTCCCACTCTTAGCTGGGAGCGGTCATGGGACTCAATTCTAGCCAGTGAGATCGGACTGGGTCCCATTCTCCTGACCAGATGTAGACTTGGCAGTGGGAGGTCTAGTGGCCACCCTGGACCATGGCATGACCATGGGGATCAAAGCTGTGCAGAGAAAAAAAGAAGGGGCTTGGGTCCCTACACTGAGGAGCACCCGAGCTCTGCCTGCCTCCTTCAACTTGAACATCTGCAAAAACCCCTTGTATCTTGTTAAAGCCACTGAAGTTTTGGGCTGTGTGCTTTTCTCACCTGGACTAACCCTAAGCCACACATTTGTTAGACATATTACTTTAGGATCTGTTCTTTTCTGTCTCTAATATCTGTTACCAACTCTGTTCTTTCTACTTAGCCCTGGTTCTTTTCCCTTGCCTCCTATTCCCACCTTTATTTCTGTTCCTTGTTCCTTAACTGAGCATTACACAAACTCAAATATCTTGAAGTACATTTAAAAAAACTAACTTTTATTGTAGGGAACATAAAATACACAAAAGTAGACGCAATAAGATGCCAAATGCTTTTGTACCCAGAACTCTGCCTCACCAATCATTAACCTATGGCTAGCTCAGCTCTGTCCATACCCTCACCTCTTTCCCCTTCGTACATTATTTTGAAGCAAACCTCAGACTTCATATTATTACCGAATAAAGTTCCAGGTCTCACTATTGCTTAAAAGCAAACAAATTGATCTTCTTCTTCTAGAAATAAAGACAAATTCCTAACTCGGGCTTTCCTTCACTTCATAAAAAAACATCCGTTTTATATTGTTTTCTGAAGTGTTCATCTTCCTTTTTCTTCTCTCTTTGTCCCTCCCCCTCCTGCCTCTTTTTCTCCCTTTCTCTCTTCCTTTTCCCCCTCCCTCTGTCTGTATCTAATATATCTTTTGACTGCAGGGACCCCCACCCAACTTTTTTTTTTTTCAAGGCAATCCAGGTCTAATTTTCCCACTCATAGTTGTGGTTCTTTGATATACCTCTCTTTCAACTTCCAATCACTGAGAATCTATTTTGCTAAAATGGCAGAGCTTACTCATTTATAGTTCCTTCATGAGTTTGGAGAAAAAAATGTTTTTAAAGTTGCACAGTCCCCAACCTCCCCTTAGATGATAAAAACTGGCTACGCTGTGTGTATTTCCCACTAATACACAGTGGGAAAATAGAATGAATAAGAATCCATTTATTGTACTAGCCAACATTATGCGTTGGGTGTTATTTTAACTAGACTGATTCTAAAACCCTAATGACACTGAAGACTTGTTTTTATAGCACTGATAAGGCACTGAGCTTTAACGTCCGTGGACCTGGGCCATTTCCCACCAAGCAGGCTGGAATTGCTTTGATATTACTCACGCATAAGAACCAAGCATGTTTCTCAGAGGCAGAGTGTAGCCAGTCTTTTGGAGGGAGTACAGATTATTTGCACATGGGGGAGGCAGAGCGTCCCAAAAAACTGTACGATTACAGAGTCAGAGTCACATGCTCATAGATTTTACGTGCTTTTATTTTATCTTGGTGAAAAAAAAATAAATCTGTGACTTGCACACTGTAACAGAACAGAAAGAACCATCACCTATCAACACCACTGACTTTATATACTTTTGGAAATCTGTATTCCTGAGCATAGCAAACATATTTCTCCTCTGGGAAGTGGTGGGGGTACATGCTATCCCAGGACCATATTACTTTCACCTATACCATGATATTGAACTTCACACCAATAAGAAAATGTGGCAATTCCTGTACCTTCTGTGTGGTGAAAGCACCTGTAATTGTCGCACGTTGTTTGAACTTGTCTAGACTGAAGACTGGAGTCTGTGAGAGCAAGGGCTTGTTGCTTTGATCTCAACACTCCGCTCATGGAGCCAGACCAACCATTAATGACATGCACCCAAGAACATTTTACGAAATATATAAATACAGAAACCCTTCAGACAAAACCGGTAGCACAGCTTCTTGGAGATCAGGCTCATTTAGCAAGTTGGCATTGAATGCCTCTTTTGTTCTCTATTTTTAGTGGTTCTTGAAGACCTTTTTATTATCTTTTTCTCATAGTCTTAATATGACAATTTTCCTTATCACACCCCACTCACTTCAGTATTAGGATTCTCAGCTTTTTAAAAAATTTTTATTTTTGATGATACTAACACTTATCTCTCCTAATACTTTTAAGATCCTGTGTCCTCATTTCTATGCCCAAGTAGGGTTGGACTTAAAATTTCAGACATAGAGTTGAAAACTTAAGTCTACATATACTACTCATGACAAAATGAGTAGAAATCTTTTCCCAGAAGAGTTAAAAGAACTATCTCCTGGGCCAGTGGTTTTAACTAGAGGTGAGAGACTTAAAACTTTTCCTTATAGTCTTGGGGAAGCAACTATTTAGAAAAGCTGCAGGTATAAACCATATGGTTCTAGCAAACCATACACTATTGGGGCTGGGGAGTGGAGAAAGACTGAGAGAAACAGGGGTGTGGGGAGAGATAAAGAAAGACTGCTCTACGTAGACATTCATTCACAGGTCTAGACATTCATTCCACATTTAAATATTTAGAATTTTCAGTGGCCTGTGAATACAAGAAAATTTATTACATTAAGGTAGGCTTTAGGTATTTGACATGAAGCTGATATTTTCACAGTGCAAGAAATACCAAGCTGACATTATGCTGTCTCTGTGATGATCATTTGCAAATGTCAGAGAGCAGAAACTTATTCAGGGGACTTCAGGGCCTTAGGATAGTGTCAATTTAAAAGATATTCACATCGTCTTTTTATTTAAACATGCTAAATGGAGTATGAAAAGCAGATTAAGAAATCAATGAAGAAAGGAAGAGCAATGAAGGAACCTATTGACAAGAAAATTTTCAATATTGGGTTGTTGGAAAAGTCATGACGCATTTTTGCAACGAAAAACAAACAAACAAATATGTCATGACTTTTCTGACAACCCAATAGATTGATGTATTCTCACATCAGTTTCACAGACACCTTGATGACAGCAGGCTTCAGCGACTGCCTTTTAATATTTCTGACAGCTGTAGTCTTACTATTCATGTTATTTCACTCATATCACTTACAGTGAGTTTGGGAAATTAAAAGTAAGGTATGAACTATCTAATTTTTTGTAGACTATCTTTAATAAATAAGTGAAATAACTAAATTAATACTTTCCTACCACTTTTAATATTAACATTGGGCTTCAAACTCAAATAACAGTGATATTTTAAATAAAAAATGTATTCTTTGTTCACCAAACTCTTTAACAGCTAATTATGAACCTAATATACTGCTGCTATTTTGGAAATAACTCAAAACTGTTTTGAAAAATTGTTATTAAACAAACTGGACACATCAGAGATAATTATGAGTTTAAATAAACACATGTCTTTCCAATTACGTGCACAGCAGTGCTCTTACTTACATGGGGTCACTGAAATCCCATGGCATCCCCCGGAAAGCATTTCTCCTGCAGTCTTATCTTGTTGGATTTCCTTTCTGCTCTCAGAAGCCAGTATCTTCTTTTTTTTTTTTTAGAGGGTAATGTTACTGGCCCTCACATGTGGGATCCGGACCAGGGTCCCCTGGCGTCCCAAGCCAGCTCCCAACCAATGCGCCACTCGGCCGGCCCAGTATCTTCCTTTTTAAAATCCCTTTTTAGCAACAGTGGGAATGCTGTAAACGGTGGTAACATGGATTCAGAATCTTACAGTCCGTCCTGTTGGTTTGAGTTATGTAGGTCAATGACAGGAGTCACCGTGCAGCCATCTAAATTTCTGATATTATTTCTGATACAAACAAAAGCTGGGGGGGGGCCTCTGTGAGCTAGACCAGCTACTTTGGGGGGGGCTGTACATTTTTAAATGTGTTACTCAAAACCCAAAAGTTTTTAGTCAAGCCAAACACGTTGGCAGACAGAAGTGTCACAGAGGATCATTGTAACCTTGTTCACTAATTTAAAGCTGAAACAGGTGGATTGATCATTGTTACCCTGTCAGCATTACTCAAAGTTTTAAATAAAAGTGCTAGATTCAAGGACCATCGCTTCATTCATTAAGCTTCAAGAGTCCCACTGTTTTGTATCTGTCAAATTTCTCAAAAGAAATAATACTGAAAAGCTAGCGTCTGCTGTTTACACACTTGATTTTATCCCCAAAGGCCTGGGGTTCCACGGGTCGATTTCAGCAGAGCTGTCCCCCTGTGACAGCAGGAGGCAAATGGGGCACCTTGACGCATAGTTCCCCACAAGGTTCTGGGACACCCCAGTAACATCCTTAGATGCCAGGGCTGGCAGGTCCGACCTCCCCTTTGCACCCCATAAGGGAAAGAGAGAGGTCCTGGTCCTGAGTCCCAGCGCCAGGCACAGCGCAGCCTCTGGGGGTTGTTAGTGCCCCAGACCGCCTGGGTCACCCCGAGCTCCCGGAGGGCGGAGGATGTCGTCTGTCTCCCCCGCCCCTAGTTCAATTCTGAGCCGGACAAGGGCTAACCTCCTCTTCTGGTCACTTCCCTCTTTGTTTTTTGTTCCTAACCAAATTCCTTTGGCCCAAGGGGGTCCTCCATCCCGCAGCCCAGGCCGAGTCTGGGCGGGGTGGTACGTGTTCAAGGTCTGGGCTAAGAGTGGGAGGCCTCCCGTGGCTTTCCCTGCTCCGAGCCACCGGGCCTTGGACCTCCAGAACAGTCCCCCAAAGAGACGCAGCCCCCCTCGGGGAGTTAGGAAGCAGGAGCTCCGGGAGGACCTCCTAGGGCTGTTGCTCCCCGGCCAGTGTTGCTCCGCCGCGCGCAGCGGAGACGCGGGGCGCCCTCCCGTGGCCGCCGGCCGCGCTGCTCCGGGGGCTGGAGGCGGCGGCGGAAGGGGCGGCGCTGGGCCGGGGCCGCGCGGCCATGGCGGGGCCGGCGCGGGAGGAGCTGGTGGCCCTGGCGGCTATCTTCTGCGGGCCCGACGAGTGGGAGGTGCTGAGCCTCTCAGGTGACTACCGAGCGCCGGGAACGGGACGCCCTCTCCTCCCCGCCGCCGAGCCCGGGGTCGCTGCCCTGGGAGCACCCTGGAGGAGCGGCGCGTTGATGAGGGAGCGACGCCTTCCGGGCACTGGGGGTGTGGGGGCCGGCGCGAGTGTGAGGCGACCCCCTAAACGGGAACCGTGTCGCGCCGCTGCTGGCTCCTGTGCGGCGAACCGAGAGCCTGATCCCCAGGCTCGGGCGCCTCCTCCGGCCCGCCCTGGCCTTCCGCGCCCCTCGGCCCCGCGCCCCACGCGCCC
This sequence comes from Hipposideros armiger, assembly GCF_001890085.2. Lineage (NCBI taxonomy): Eukaryota > Metazoa > Chordata > Mammalia > Chiroptera > Hipposideridae > Hipposideros > Hipposideros armiger. The sequence continues at coordinate 3,484,758 of NW_017731477.1, read as the reverse complement.
GTCGGGCTCCCCAAATCGCCATTCCCGCCCGCTCCCCCACGCGTCGGTTCTGCTCCCCACGCGCCGAGCGCTCAGCCCTGAGCTCCCCTACTCTTTCCTTGGCGGTCCCGTTACCTATTCTTCAGCTCTCACCTTAAAAAGAGGCCTATCTTGACACCCCTGGTTTAAAGCCGGCTTCCCCAAGTTGCATTATTGGGTGTTCTTTGTAAGCACTATGCATTATGTCCTCTGTATGGTATTTGGTTGTCTCAAGTTACTTGAGGGCAGGGACACTGTTCTGTAGCCGCAAAACCCGAAGCACCAAGGACAGTGCCAGGCACCTAGCACGTGGTAGGTAGTCAGTAAATGTTTGCTGAATGAATTTTTGAATCTGTGCAGTGCTCCATCTGAACCGTTTCTCAGTTATGTTTCTAAGTTGGTTGCTTTTCTTATGCTTTCTCTTGTCCCCTGAAAGGTAGATGCCAATTACAGGTTCTTGGGGGTGCATGAATCAATCGTTCAGACCACAATTTATTTATTCCCTGCAAACATCGACAGTTTCAAAAGGCACCACCTCTGTCCCTAGGAGCTTCCAGCCTAGAAAGGTTCTTTTGGCTATTTTTGATGATAGCTAAAACTTACTCTGTCCCTATCTGAGGTTTCTATTAAATAAAAAACAAAACTGCCTTTTATAAAACAGGGCAGTAATGCAGATAATTTTCCATTTTCATGTGGTTTTCAGATACATCATGTAAATTTTTTGGCATGGGATTTAGCCTTGTGTTATATATATTGCAGCCACTATTGAAGGTGCCTTTCTGACCATAAATGGTTTGACCTTTAATAAGATCCTCTAAAATATGCTGGGCGTAGTGAGAAAGCCATCTAGGATTAAGATGGTTTCATGTCTCCATGTGGAATGTTACCCACATACACACAGCAGGAGTTGACTCATTCATTGAGCACTGTTATGTTCCAGGCACTGGGAACCAATTAGTGTAATGGACCTGCTTTCCTTTTAGTGCCTCGCCCGTCTTGTATCTTTCTGAAACAATTGTTTAAAACCTATATGAAAGAATTTACTCATTGTGTTTTCTTGTCAACCTGTTTTGATTGGATAGCATTCCTAGTTTTTCATTATCTGACTCACTGTCTCCACTGCTGTCTTACTGATAATTACTTCTGCCTCAGGCAGGCTATTTGAAGAGATCATCCGTTTTCCTAAATTCCTTTATTATAGCTCAGCTGGGAATATCCTGGAAAAATGAACCTATGATTTCCCATCACACCTTAAAGAGGATGAGTAGTGGTCTGGGTTGTAAGACACGGCTGAGCATAAGACACTGTGGAAGATCAGAGCAAACCCAAAAACTCAGCATAGAAGAAAGAGCGGTTTCTTAATATTGAGAACACGGTGGACCCTTTATCTGCTGTTCAATTAAGTATGACTTTCCAGCCATGCCTCCTAATTAATTTAATTCAGTGTTCTGACATCAATAAGTAATTGAATTATAACAGAATTTGGTATAACAACTTAGAACATTTTGTTGCTGAAAGGTTCATTGGAGAACGGAACAATTCAGCGATTGGAATAGGGATGTTTGATGTTCACAAATGGGAAGTAAAGGTGCGGTAAGGACTTTTTAACAGACTATAGTAGACGTACAGTGGGCTGCTGGCTACCATTCTCCTGGTCACTGTCAGCTTTGGTTGGAGGATATACGCTTGATACCAGAACATTCTGAATGCCATCCGTTTTTTCCTGGCTTCCCCCAAATAATCTTCTTGTTGCCACTGTGGTGGATGGCAGTTCTGGTTCACGATAGCCCAGGAAGACTCAGGGTGCCAACCCAAGAGTCAACTGTTAAGGCCGTAAGATTGAAGAGGCTGAATTATGGGATTCACTTTAGCTGGGCTAATTGGTGCTGAGAATTGCAGGGGACCTATGTACATGTTGGCCTCCTTACAATGGTTATAGTAAGCTCATAGGAAGAGGTATCAGGTGTAGCTATCTCTTATGAGTACACATTCTGTAAGCCCCACACTCCTGTATACCAGGGAGGGCTGTGGGTAGACCAAGTCCAGAGTACTCTTCCCCTCCCCGTGCAGCGCAAGTCAGGCCAGGTGCCAGGTTTAATGGGGTCACCTCCCGTGTACCTGATATTTTCAATGCATCTTACTTGAGGGTTCTCTTAGCTTTATTTTATACTCGTAGAGCAGATAACAGATATTCGCGCTGGTTAGGTAACCACCAAGCCCCAGAGTGTATGGACCCTCACATTGCATTGTGCTTCCTTATAAAGATGGGGCTGCTGCAGCATCAAGACAGTTATTAGAGAGTAAGGATATTAGAGAGAGGTGGGGGCACCCAGAGAAAGAGATGGGTAATGAGCACCCAGAGAAAGATGGGTATGACCCCACTTACATGCAGAATAACAGAATACATCTGCAGGGGAGTGTGTGTGCGTGCATGTGCGTATGCACCTTGAGATAGATGAGGTTGGTATTGTTATAAATCTTCATTTTCCTGATGAGGTAATTGGGGGTCACAGAGATCATATTGCCATAGTCAATACTTATTATACGTGGAATTTTGTTTCTAGAAATTATTTTACAGATCAAAAAATTGTAAACTGGGAGGTGTATGAGACCCAATAACATGTAATATGTTTATACAGTAGTAGCTCCAGAGTGAAGTTTCTATTCTGCTAACACTAATGTTCAGATTGCATCAGGCCCGCTTGCAAAATGAATCATGACTGTCACCCACTGACCCTTCTAACTTCGTTCTGCACTTTTTCCTGCAAGTTGTCAGTACTGAGCTCACTTCTGTAAAACCAATTCAGCCTTCTCAAGGATGGGATTGACACTTCTAGTTTCACTTATTTTTAGTTGTTTTTTTTTTTCTGTAACCACATTTTAAGTGTATATAAAAACCCAGCTGTAACAAAAACAAGCACTTGTGGATGCATGCTTCTGTTCAGCCACCTGGGAGCAAGAGGAAAGAAAATTCTGTGTGATGAAGTATGAAAGGGTGTTGGGGCTTCTTAGTGGTTTTCTCGATAAAATCTTATCTGAGGATATAAAAAAACTACAAAAAAAATCAAGCATAGGGAAAGTCAGTTGCATGTGATATATAAATGATTTCTTAATGAGCTCTAAATGAATCTTGAAAAACTTATTCTTTTAAATTTTGCTTGTATTTTCCAGCATCTTCTGTTATTTTGTGTGACTCTGAAGTAGGGTGAATCCTTAAAAATAATATACATGTGGAATCTGGGGGTTCGCTTCAGTTTCTCTACTTTGAATTTCTGTTGTTTGGAGTGTGGTTAGGAGCAGAATTTCTTTCATGTTCTTGTAGGGAAGAATAAGGTTTCAAACCTATTTTAGTTATAAAGTTGCTACACTTATAAGGCAGAGTGACTCATTAAAAACAAAAACGAAAAAACAACTAGGGAGTATGTATGTGAATTTCAACCAGAGGCAAGACCTACATCTTTTGGTAGGGTCTTTAGAATAGATAAAAATCACCTGGGAACGTACGACGATGTTAGTTTTTTGGAGTAGGCATACATAAATTTTCTAGGGCATAGATGTTTTCTGATAATGATGAGTTTGTGAGTTAAGATTAATAACTAGAGTTTTGGGGGGCCATAGAGGGTCAAAGATTAGAATTACATGTAGAGCACAATTATTTTTCTGTTAATCACTGTATTTCTAAGCTGTCAGTAATCTTAAAGTCACTATATTCCTAAGCTGTCAGTCATCTTAAAGCAAATAGGGCAACTCTGTTTGTTTTTTTTTTAATGAAAATAATGAGCAAACAACAAAACCCCCAAAATAGACAGTAAATGTGGTTACATGAAAAACTCTTGAGGTGAAAAGGAGCCAGTTTAATTGCACTATAAAGTAAGGCAGATGAGAAGTGGAAGGATAATTTACATACTTCTAGAGTTTTAGGGAGAAAATGAGTTTTGAAAGAATAAGTAAATTTATTACCACCTTAAATACCAGCAGAATGGGACATGTTATTGGACTTTTCATTTTCTTACAGAGATAGCGTTATTTTGTATGAGTTTCAGTTTGCCCCCACAGTGTGTGTTGGAGGGGTGGGGAGGAGGGAACAGGGAGTCACTGAGAAAACCAATTAGGAAAAATGTTAATTTTTTCCAATTCTTTGAAGCGTTAAAGCAGTCTTCCTTCTAAATGTATAACTAATAATTCCACAATTTTCAAAAGCGAAAGTCAGAATTTTCTCCCACTGCCTTTCTATCTGCTGAGTAGGACCAGAAATTACTAAGAGAAAAAAATGAAAATTGGTAAGGATTTGAATGGCCTACTCAATATAGCCTTTCAAGACTTTCTCCCTGACTGCCTGTTTCTTTCTGTCTGTTAGTTCACCGCACTGGGGAGGAGCAGATGGTGGTTTCCATGGCAGGGATTGGAGAACACTGTGGGTTTCAGGGTTTTGGTCAGAAAGGGATTCTTGCTTGAGAGGAAAAACTTGCTCTCTGGCATGAATACTGTATTAGTTTCCTGTGACTGCTATAACAAATCACCCAAAACATGGTGGCTTAACACATATTTATTCTCTTACAGTTCTAGAGGTTAGAAGTCTGAGATCGGTTTCACTGGGCTGAAATCAAGTTGTCAGCAGGGCTGTGCTCCCTCTGGGGTTCTGGGGAGAATCTGTGTCCTTGCCTTTTCTTTCCAGCTTCTAGAGCTGCATTTCTTGTACCCCGTGGCTTGTGGCCCCTTCTCCATCTTCAAAGCCAGCAGCATGGTGTCTGCTTCAGTGATTACATTGCCTTCTGCTGTGGTGAAACCTCTCTCTTTTAGGGACACTTGTGATTACATTTAGGGACCACTGGGTAATCCAGATTAACCCCTCATCTCAGGATCTTTAACTTCATCACATCTGCAAAGGCAGTTTTGCCTTGTAAAGAAATAGTGGGCCATTGTTTAGCCTACTCCAGATACCAAGGACTTTTGCACTTGCGAGACTCACAATTACAAACCAGCTGCATAATGCTCAGTGCTGTATGACTGTAAAATTTAAAAGTTTTGTATCCTATTGTTTTTTGGTTGTTGTGTAAAAAGAAAATAGATACATTCCACTGGTGAAGAAAAGAGCTTATTTGGTTCAACCGTAATAATTCTGGGTATGAAAATACTACAGAATAAGTCCAAAGTACCATGGAAATCAAGCCAGGCTTCAGAGAGGTGCTTTGGTAGTTGGACAAAGACTGCAGCAGGCAGAAAGTGGAGAGTTAAGGATCTTCTTGGCCGATAGCACAGCAGGGGCAAGTCCCAGAGACAGGAAAGCAGACTGTGTTCAGGACAGAACATAAAATAGGTTAGTTGGAGCCAGGAATAAGAAGTGAGGAAGTTGGAGTAGTCTGCTGGCTCTAGGAGTTAGATGGAGGAATTTATAATTTATCAATCTGGGTGTGTGGCATAGGATAATATGGTGTGGGAAGAGGCAGGTGGTGAGGAGACCACTATTGCAGAAACCAGAGATAGGCCTGAATTAGAGGGTGGTAGAGTGAGTAGAAAGGAGAGAAATTCTGGAGAACTTGGGGTAGGACTTTGGCAGTTGAACACAAAATATGAAACAGGGAGGGGAAAAAAGAGTGAAGCCTGAGTAACTGGAACAAGGAAGTTGTTCATGGGATTACACTTTAAAGAATGCCTATGCATTTAGGGGATTCGGAAGGAAGACAAAGCAGTAAAGGAATGATTAGAGATGTAGGGGGAAAAAACAGGACAAGGTGGTATCTGGAATTTATGGGAAGAGAGGATTTTTTTTTTTTTAGTTAGTTTCAGGTGTACAACACAGTGCAATAGTTATACTTTTTACCCTTTACTTTCACTCTGTGTGTATCTTTTGATCTGAGAAGAGTCTCTTGTATACAGCATATGCATGAGTCCTGTTTTTTTATCTACTTGGCCACTCTATGTCTTTTGTTTGGAGCATTTAGCCCATTCACATTTAAAGTGATTATTGATAGGTGCATATTTATTGCCATTTTGTTATTTGTATTTCTGGTCTTCCTTGGTTAGTTTTTTCCCCCTTTTCTTCTGTTTAAAAAGCCCCTTTAACATTTCCTGCAATGCTGGCTTGGTGGTAATGAATTCCTTAAGTTTATTCTTTTCTGAGGAGCTCTTTATTTCTCCTTCAATTTTAAGTGATAGCCTTGTTGGGTAGAGCAATCTTGGTTGTAGGCCTTTATTTTGCATCACTTTGAAGATTTCCTGCCACTCCCTTCTGGCCAGCAGAGTTTCTGTAGAAAAGTCAGCTGTTAGTCTTGTAGGCGTTCCTTTGTATGTAACCTGCTGTCTTTCTCTTGCTGCTTTTAGGATCCTGTCTTTGTCTTTAACCTTTGCCATTTTTACTATGATGTGTCTTGGTGTGGACCTGTTTGGGTTCAGCTTATTTGGAACTCTCTGCACTTCCTGGGCTTGTATGTCGATTTCCTTCACCAGGGTAGGGAAGTTCTCAGTCATTATTTCTTCAAATACATTCTCGATTCCTTGCTTCTTCTCTCCTCCTTCCTATGATGCGAATGTTGTTGCACTTGATGTTGTCCCACAGGTCTCTTAAACTATTTTCATTGTTTTTTATTCTTTTTTATTTTTGTTGTTCCAACTGGGTGATTTCTGCTATTTTGTCTTCTAAATTGCTGATGTGATCCTCTGCTTCATCTAATCTACTGGTGATTCCTTCGAGTGTGTTCTTCATTTCAGTTATTGTATTCTTTAGTTCTGTTTGTTTTTTATGATTTCTCTATCCTTCTTTATGTCATCACTAAGTTTCTTAAACATTCTTATCATCAGTGTTCTAAACTCTGTCCTTGAAAGGTTGGATATCTCTGTTTCATTTAGTTCCATTCCTAGAGGTTTCTTCAGATCTTTTACTTGGGACATGTTTCTTTGTTTCTTCATTCTGGCTGTCACTCTGTGATTGCTTTGATGTATTAGATAGATCACTTATGCCTCTCAGTCATTGCTGGGTGCTCTTGTAGTATGTGTCTCCTTTATATTTGGATTGCACAGTCTCTGTATTCTCCTGTCTTGTGTGTTCCAGAGGTGTCGCTGTTGAAGTTGCTCTTTAATTGCTTTTGGCTTGTCTGAAGGTGGGATTGACCCTTCGACAGATTAGCTGGGAGAATTAGCTCTATTGACAGTGTATGAGATGCTGTGTGGAGGTTGATTCCCTCAGAGGAGGCTTGGACACTGTGGGTTCTTGTGCCTGTGGAAGATGTCCTTTGAGAGTGTCACTTGTAGGTTCAACCAGGTAGTACTCTGATTTTGTCTAACACTGGCCTCTGGGTGTATTGGTTCTGTTGTCTCTTGGGTGGGGTTCCCACTCAGAACCATTTCAGACCTGCCTGTTCCCAGTCCGTAGCTATCTGGTAGGTGCCTCAAGGCTATATGCAGTTGACTGCTGCCTGTGCTGGACCTGGGGTCATGTGGGGTTGGTCTCTGTGCGAACTGAAGCTGGCTGCCCCCTGTATTGGTCCTGAGGCAGTTTAGGAAAAGGCCCAGGGCCCCCTAGGCCTGTTGCCACCTGTCAGATGCCGGTAAGGCCCACCTATTGAAAGAGGCTCTTTAGGGACGTGTGTCTGGCTATTTGACCCAGTGTTGAGGGTGCCTCTGTGATGTGGCACTAGCTTGGTAGGATGGTGTTCAAGTGAGTTATGCAACGTGATTTGTAGTTTTTAAGATGTTAATGCAGATTCAGATCTTACACCAATACCTGGCCTATGATGCCCTTATATAGCATCCCAAGGGCACTACAGCCAGCCTCCACCTCACGCTCACAGATTCACGAAAGCTGCTCCTGAGGGGCTGTGGTGTATGTTTGTGGTCACTGAACTCCACAAAAATGACCCCAGGGCTCTGCAGACCACCTGCTGTTTTAAAAAAACCTTTTCCAAAGTTTGTGGGGGTGGGGTGAGTCACCCCGGCACCCCGATTGCCCCTGGCAATGCAGCTGTAAGTGGGCGAGGTGGTGGTACAGGTACATAAAGGCTGTGGTCAGTGGTTTCTACAAATTCAGTGTAGTCTCAGCTCCTGGGCCAGTTCTAGGTCCACACCAACTTCATAAAACAAAAACAAAGCAAGGCAACCCAACAACACCAAAAAACTCCCACAGAAACTCGATAAGCAATGATGAGACAGGAGAAACAAAAGTATATAAAAGAGACACAAACACAAACACAAAAATAGGAGAACAAGACAGAAAAACAGTGACCAAGGCAATATCCAGATCAACAAGTCTGAGAAACAATGACAAAAACAAAACAGATAAAAGAAAAGAAAGGATCAAAAAGATGAAAGAGAAAGAAAAGAAAAAATAATAATAAAGAAAAAAAGGGGGAAGAAAAAAGAAGGAAAAAAAACAGGAAAAAAGAGATTAAAAAAAAAAAAAGGCTCTCCGCCCACTTTAATCTGCAGACCACTTGCTCAACAATATAGAGTCTCTGGGTGACTCAGCACCAGCTATGTTGGGGGGAATTGCTCAGTGCATCATGCACTGGCCTCCCTCTCAGGCTTGCAGTGAGCTTCCCGCAATTAGCTGCTGTGTGCTCTGGAACTGTGCTCACCACCAAAAACACTCACAGGTTGTTGTAGGCTGTCTGCTGCTGCAAAAAACCCTCTGTGGCCTGTGTAGGTGGGGGCCAGGCACCAGGGGCTCAGGGTGCCCCTTGCAACACAGCTCTAGGTAGGCGGGGCAGGCCCCCAAAGCACCGTGGGGTGTGGTCAATGGCCCCCACCAAGTCAGAGCAGCATGCACTCTTGCACTAGCAACCAGTCTGCACAAATGCACCAAGAATTCCCCAGCCAGATCACACAGACTCCCAGGTCCCGGCCCAACACTCCCAGGAAAACTCCCAGTCTCAGCCTGTCCCAATCAGCCGCTCACAGATCAGGCAGAGCATCCTGAAAGCCAATCGCCAGCCTGGGACTCTGCATGTGCAGTGCGGAGAGCGGGACCCAAGGCGACTTGCATGCTCCTGTGTCTCAATGAGCAGCCTGTTGGAGCTTGAGAGCCCCCGCCAGGGGTTTCCCATGCTACGGGGGCACAAGCAGTGCAGAGGGTGGGGATCCAAGGCTGCATGCGCACACACACATTCCTGTACCAATTCTACCAGACCAATGTGGTCCCGGACCTGACCCTCTATGGGAGGGCCCAGCCCTGAAAAAATGGCGCCCTCCTGTACACTACTTGTGTGCAAACTCCACACCGGGGGAACAATGGTCCCAAAACCTCCAGCTCCCACACCTAAGGTGCTCAGTTCAGTCTTTCCCCGCAGGCTCCTGGGCCCCGCTCACACAGCCACTCCCTCCACCAGGGACAGGTGAGTGCTCACTGGCAAGCGAGTCTGTGTGCCGGCTCCACTGGTTCTCTAGCCGCTCTCAGCCTCACGGAGTTGGGCAAAGAGAGTTCTCACAAATTTCTACTGCCAGCTATCGTGGAACTCCTCTTCCCAGCAAAGTAACTCTGGGGTGGTGAGTGCGGTGTGGGGCCGGAGGGTCTCTCCCCCAACCAGAGAAGCCTCCTCACCTCTGAGTGTCCCTCATGGGGTTCACCCTCTCTCGTCTCTGCCCCTCCTACCAGACTCGACGTGGCCTCCTTTTTAAGTTCTTCGTTTAGAGGTTCTGTTCATCTAGTGTTCAGGGGACTTCTGAGGTTGAATGTTGTATAAATTATTTGTAATTTTGGTGTGATCCTGGGAGGCAGTTGGCACAGCGACTATCTATTCCTCTATCTTACTGGAAGTCCGGGAAGAGAGGATTTTGAGAAGGAAACTGGCTCAGCAAGTTCAGATGCTGTGGAAAGGTAGAACATGATAAAGGCCATTGAATATGGCTGTGTCAGGGGTCCCCAAACCACCCTCAGACTTGATGATTTACTAGAAGTACTCAGGACTCAGAAATGCCAGTGTCCTATGGTCACAATTTAGTACAGCAAAAGGAGACAGATTAAAATTAGCAAAGAGAAAATTTGCCCCATGGAGTGAAGTCCAGGAGAAACCAGGAGCAACTTCCAAATGTCCTTTCCCAATGGAGCCACTCAAACATGCTTAGTTCCCTCAGCAATGATGTGTGACAACATGGGAGAGGTGTGGCCAACAAGGCAGGTTTACTTGAGCCCTGATATCCAAGCTTTTATTGGGGTTCAGTCATGTATACCTTCCTCACATATGTGACTGACCTCAGCTACTGAGATTCCAGCCCCCAGAATAAGGTTAACCGTAAGTCACATTGTTAGCATATATTATTTAATTAAACTGGTACCATGTGGCCCAAGGCCTCAGACATACAGAAAACAACCTTATTGGGCAGAATATCCTGAGGGCTCAGAGCTCCTGTCTCAGGAGCCAGCCAAGGGACAGTCATGAACACAGGCCTTTCTTGGGAGTGTGCAGGCCTAGTTGAGTAATGTTTTCCTGCACAGTGGCAATTAGGAGCTCACTGGTAATGTTTGAGCAAGGAACATATATATAAATGTAGAATGCATGTTTTTATAAGTTATATGTATTATCTTCATGAAAACATAGATAAGTAAGAAATCATAATAAATAAATTGTTAGGTGTAGATGAGAAGTTGAAGATCCCCTTGGATATGTCTACTCTTTCATGTTATGAAAGACTGGATTGAGTCAATATGGTGGGATCTGTGTCCTACCCGTTGTTTTTCCTCAGACAAGGACAGTCCCTGGACTGAGTAGGTGCTCAGTGAATCTTTGTTGAATGATGAGTGAAACTTTATAAGTTGCGCGTCCCCTTGAGAGAGAAAGTGGACTCCCTAGATGATTTCTGGAGAGTTTACTCAGACTAATGGCCCTATGTTGTCTGTACGTCTACTTATAATTCCCGTTTCACATAGCGAAATGTGATCTAATTGATATGCATGAGCCTACTTTAATAATAGGATATTTTAAAAAGAAGGATGGGCAACTGGAGACAAGAAGGGTTTTGAGAAACTGTTGATGGATTCCTCTATAGGAATGTACTGAGTTAGGTTTGGAATTTTTTTTTTATGAGCTATACATTGTACTTATGTAAAACAAATTTCAGTTCTGTTATTTTAATATGGTCTCTATTATGGTCAGTGCCTGTGTTTCCAAGTGGTGTCCTTGCAGCTGCTACTGGAGATTCTATTAAAGATTCTTGTGTAACAGATGTGTTTGGTCCTGTGTGAATGAATGTCGGTCACAGCGGCTTTCATATCAATGGAATCAGATGACTAGAGAGCCATTTTAATGTTCTGTTAGGTTCTTTAACATGGGGTGGTGTTCATGTTTCTGTTGCTGAGGCTGTGGTGCAGCAGTGCTGGTATGAAAATGAGAACGGTTTGATTACTTCTCTGAAGGAGAGTGAAATAAGGGCAAGTGAAGAGAGGAGTAGGGGAGCGAGAGGAGAGAGGCAGGTTAGCTTTAAAGAGATTCATCTGCACCCAGTTCTGTTCTACTCTGCTTCTGATCTATGTGCTTCTGCCCTCTGCAGAATAATTCAGCTGTTTTATCAACTTCCTGAAAAGTGGGGTGAAGCGGTATGGAACAAACACATCAGAGGGGTGAAGTGGAGCACATCTAAAGGAGAGCAGAGTGTTTCGTCTCGTGTTCTCTGTATGCTTCCCCGTCCTTCTTCTGGAGCTGGAAACGGCTGAATGGATGTCCACTCAATTTTAGTTCATCTCGCTACCTTCAGGTTACACTGACACATATTTGAAGTAATACACAGGGGTCCAGGCGGTCACTGTCTCATGCAGTCATGAATTCTCCACAACCCAGCAACCACTCAGGAGTCCAGTGTTTGCTTTGATGTGGACTGACCACAAAATGACCTTCACTGGGTTTAGTAATTAATTAATGACTAATTTTGTATATACATGATAACATTTCTTTGTATGTTCATATGAGTTTATTAGGGGTTTCCAGAATTATCAACTAAGTCTGGGTAGAAAAACATTTTATGATGAGAAACCTTATTGGTAACCTGAATACAAATAGGATAAGAGCAGGTGTAAATGCCATTGAACTCCTGGGTATTGGTGCGCATGAATCCATGAATATATATGTATGGTTGAAGGAAATCATCGGTAGGTCAGGACTTTCTCACTATTATGTGTCTCTTCAAAACATAACTCAGTTTTCACATGCAAAATAAATTGATAGTTGAAACAAATTTTAACTTGTTAGTGTTCTATTCAAATCAAATTATGTGCAGCTAATCATCATTTTTGGATGCCTTCCAGAGACAGATGGGACTGTTTGCAGAATTCTCACGAAAGCTGAAGGACTTATGGATGCGGATATACCCTTAGAATTGGTGTTCCATTTACCGGTCAATTACCCCTCCTGTCTACCTGGTATCTCGGTTAGTTCTGAATGCCTGACCAGGGCCCAGTGTGTGGCTGTGAAGGAGAAGTTACTAGAGCAAGCGGAGAACCTTTCGTCGGAACCGATGGTTCATGAGCTGGTTCTCTGGATTCAGCAGAATCTCAGGCACATCCTCAACCAGCCAGAAACAGGAAGTGGCAGTGGAAAGTGTACTTTTGCAGCAAGCATGACTGCGGATGATGGATTGTGGATAACTCTTTTGCATTTAGATCACATGAGAGCAAAGACTAAATATGTCAAGACTGTGGAGAAGTGGGCTTCCGATTTAAGGCTGACGGGAAGACTGATGTTCATGGGTAAAATAATACTGATTTTACTACAAGGAGACAGAAACAACATCAAGGTGCCAAAAAGTTTAATGTTGAATAGGAATTTGGCTATTTTTTGCTAAAATGGTGTGTCTATAAGTGTGTGTTATAACAATGGGACAGATTAATCATTTAGATGCTTCTGCTTTTACTACTACCATGCTAATAGATCTCCATTTTTTGTAAGAATGTCTTTAACTTCTAATTAGAACTACAAACTTGCAAAACTTGAAGAATAAGTATCAAGATTATATTTAAAAATTCATGCCATTTAATGTGAGAGGTTATAAAAAAAATCTCTGGTACATGAGTGTTTGTTTCTGTACTTAGCCTCAACTTTATAAACATGCTGTAAAACTTGGTGCATATTTATATTTCTTTCCTTAGTAGGCACAGCAAGGTTTATATTTGTCGGTAGCCTGCAAAAAATTTTAACTTTTTGGCAGTTAAAGATACATTCTGACACCTTAATTTGCTATCTGTAATACCTGGAAAGAGGAGCTGGTCCCTCCTACCAGGATTTAGTGTGAGTGGAAGCAGAGTCATTAGGGCTGTCAGCTTGTCACCTCCTACATAACTTTTGCTTTCCACCTGAATTGTCTCAGCAGCTGCTTTCAAAATCATCATCTTCAAGTTTTCCAAGTTCTCATTCTAAACGCATCTAACCTGTTTTATGTGGTACCAGACGAGGAAAGCTGCTTATTATATTTTAAATTTTAAAAGAGCTACAAATCACTTAATAGGTTTTATGCTTTCAGATGGGTTGAGTCAAGCAAGAATCATTACAATTGAATTTATTTAAAACAGATTTATCTTGCAGAACCTATAATCTTAAAGATTTATAGAATAACTGCCTAGTTTTTTCATGTAGGGCTCTTACCACAAAACTTGTTTGACATTTAGTTAACCAGATTAGTGTTGGGTTATAGCATATAGATACAACAAATAATTCAAGTGTAATAGAGATCCTGGATTGGGGTCTGACCAAGGAACCATATATTTTAAGATAATTTGTAATATATCTATAAAGCTTGGTCCTTTTGGGTAAGATACTGGCTGGCAAAAATGGATACAAGTTAATTTTCTTGCTCCTATTTCCCGAAAGGCTCAGATTTTTCTTTAAGCCAGCCCAGGCACATCAGGCCAGGTGCACCTGCTTTGCAGATGTTGCTCAGACTGTATCCATCGATTAATTAACAAGTATTTACATGACTAGAACTCTGCTAATGTAGAGAAATTGAACTTTTTAAAGAGTTCTTTCTTTTCTTATTAACTGTCCCTAAAATGCCATGTAATGTCAATATTTCTGTCAAATTTTTATAAGATTATAGATCAGGATTGAGAATTACAGGTACATATTTACAGATGCCATCCATTTGGAATGGCAAGTGCTGTGTGCCTGTGACTGTCATTCAGACACTGAGGTAGTAATAATAATGACAACAGTAGCTGGTGCTGTATTAAGGGTTCCACTCCTCTGAGTGCTTTGCATGTACTGACTCACTTAATCATCACAACTTCCCCATAAGGTAGGTACTGTGATGCGTAGGTTACTGAGGCACAGAGGGTTTAAGTAACCCACCCAGAATCACAGCTGGTAGGCTGTCCAGTCCAGAATTAAACCTCAGGAGTTTGTTCACCTCGCTCTTAACTTCTGCGTTCACCAGTACGTTATGCTGCCACGTATGTAAAACCACTGTAACTCTCTCACTGCTTGATTCAGAAAGAGATTACTCTTTAAGCATGAAAATAAGCCTGTAGGTTTATGGCTCCTTTAAAAGTAGAACTTTGGGATTCAGAAGTAAGATATGTATTTAACGTACTGATTTATCATTTAGGAGTACCTGATTCTTCAGAAAACCTGCAAAGTAGATGTGGACTCAAGTGGAAAGAAATGCAAAGAGAAAATGATTAGTGTACTGTTTGAAACAAAAGTACAGACAGAACACAAAAGGTATAATTTAGTACCATTGCGGATGGAAAAGCAACTGAATCGATAATTATACTCTGACAAATCTAGGCATATTCATGAGTTTCTTTTGTATAATACAGGTTTCTGGCATTTGAAGTCAAAGAGTATTCATCGTTGGATGAGTTACAAAAGGAATTTGAAACTGCAGGACTTAAGAAGCTTTTCTCCGAATTTGTACTTGGACTGGTAAAATGAAGACAGGAATAAAATAGAAGACAGGCATTTTTTAGTAAAACAGCAGTGTTTTTTTGTTTGTTTGTTTGTTTGCATTGGATTAGGGATTGACTAAATGAAATAACCCACAAAGGGAATGATTTTAAAGTTTCTCTGAAGCAAAATGGTAGATACCTAACTTTAGGAACAAAAGCCAATTCGTTTGTGGAATATCAAACAGTAAAAACAGCCATGTGTTCTAATTTTTAGCAATAAAGGCTAGGTTTAGTAGATGGAACATTCTTTGAAAGATAAATATAAAAAGATGATAGTAAATGAGCCCTTGTGTTATATAGAGAATTTGTTTGGAACTGCAATTTTCTGGCTGATTTTCTTGTAGTGAAATGATTTTTTTAAAAGAGGTTTGTTTTCATGTTTACTTTTTTCATGTTTATATTTTTAGCATTTGGTCATGATTTTCCTCCATTTATCTTATTACATCTAATGCTTTAAGTTGAATGTTAACGAAAATATAACACTTATTTCTTTGTAGAATTGCATAAATCATTAGTTAGATTAAATATAAACCAAAGAAGTTCTGTAGAACTTAATTTACAATTACTTCCTTTGGGGTCCCAGAATAGCACAGTACTTGCTACCTATAGGACTAGAGAGTCGATTTAAATTAAAATTCTGTTTTGAAAATTTTACTCTCTGGTTTTACAAGGGGCGAAAATGTTCCACATAAAATGAATTTGGCTTGCTGGATGGAGGAAATTATATCGAGGTAGTACTTTTTATTTCTTATGAAGTCTGTTAAACTATGATAACCTTAAAATATATTTATTATGACCAAAGGAGAGAAAAAGCCATAAAATAAAAGCTCATTTTAAAATATGTAACAAACGTGTAAGCAGGCATTGAGGTCTGAGAAAGGATATTTGTGTGCATGAGGCTGCCAGGGCTTCTAAAATAAGGGGCCAGGTGACGGGAGAAAGGCCATGCAAATCTCTCACTGCAATCTGGGAAACACAGTGATGTCATTATAAAAGTAAAACTGATGGGAGAGGTAAGTGAGGAAACGTTGTGACATGCCGAGCAGGGTTTCTTGACAGTACTGCTCTGTGACCATGGCAATTCAATCTGATTTTCTCATTTTCAGGCCCCCTTGTAATAAAAGTATACCTACTTGTAGATCATTTTATGGGATTCTGTTAATGAGAGGGGATTTTCAGTTTATTTACTCTCATTCCAGAGTGTTTATGATTTTTTCCTGGAGAACTGGTAAGTGCAGTTAGAGTGTTCTATGGAAGGAGCGTATGGCAAGTTGAAGCTTCACCGCTGGCATGCAACACTGAGAAAATAGGCTTGAAAATTGTGGGCTGGTCATTATTACCCCTTCATTTGATTTACTATAGTTTTAGTGAAAATGAAAATAGTGAAAAAGAACAGAATTTAGAATATTGACCATGTCTTTGGGATGGCTGGAGAGTGACCACATAGAATGACATGAAAAGTTACTGCTCTCAGGCTGTTAATAGTAAGTAGCAGGAGTAGGAGTTGGCGTCTGAATTTTATCACAACTGAACGGCTAGTCTTCTGTCTTACCTTGCGTCTTCTGTGTACGGGTGTCTTCCACTTTGTGCTTTATTGTACCCCAAACTTGCATCTTTAAATTTGACTCTCTATCCCTAAAGAAGAGCTTGAATCAGGTAAAACTGAATGTTAATGATGACTTTCTCCAACGTAATTAAATTCCTATCTACTAAAATTATGTTAAAAAATATTGTTATTACTTTCTTGGATGTTTATATCTAAGTCTTTCACAAATATGTACACATCAGAATGCAAAACTAAACCTTAACAGGTGTAAATTTAAATTTAATTTGACCTCTGGATGAAATAAAATTTGAAATTATATGCCAAAAGGCTATGAGTCTCTGGCCTTTCTTAAATTTTAGTAGTTGAAGAAAAGAATCTTAATTGTTTCCATTGATGTTTTTGCCTCAAACTCTGATGCTTTTCTTTCAGCTTGAGGTCATTTGAAAAGGTAATTAGGACTTCTGCTTCAATTATAATAGACCAACTTCTGACGGAAGAGAACCAAAAACAAAACATAACAACATCCTCTGAAAAGTATCAACAATCTAGAAGATCATGAGAATTGCTACACTAAATGTGGAAGAGGAGAGGAATCCAGAGAAGTGAGCACAGCACCTGAGTCTGTTTTTCCCCAGGGTGCATTTGTCAATCTGGAGGAGGTAGCTGAAGGGCTGAGTTAATTTTTGGCAGCTTGGAGATCTAGGGAGTAAAAAGTTGTGATCTGGGAGGTAGAGGAGATGGGGCCAAGAGCTGGGACCCCTGAAGAGCTATACTGTACGAATAAGAACGAACTGTAAGTATGAGTTGTCCTAGACTATAACTAAGCTTTAAGGATTCTGGTGGGTCCATGAGAACCTCTGTCCCTGATGCCATATTTACTCTATACATGAGCCCTCTGAGCAAACTCTGGAATGCTAACGAAAAGGGCTGGCTGACATTCACAAGACGAGTCAGCCTGTCTATTTAGTCAAGGAAGGCTTTCTCTGCAGTGGTTGTCCTAGGATAAACATTGTATGGGACACAAATATCCTCATATTTTATGCTCATCCTGAGGTCCATTCACAAATCTCTGCCCCAGATCTCCTTGTCATTAGTCTTCTGATCTTATTCTTTCAAAGTTCCTGACTACCTGTGGCCAATGCATTAACCACTGCCCATAAAATACTGCAGATCTACAGCTGTGGCTATCTCTACCTACATAAAAGAGACAACCAGAAGTACTGCCCACTGAGAAGATTTCTCTTCACCTCCACCTTTCAGAGAGAATCTAGATCGGAATGGTAATTGTTGAAGCATATTGTGAAGACCCACTCATACACCAGGCCTTTGTTCTTTCTACCTCAGTTAACAAGATAGGGGGACTCCCCATGATACCATAAGTGTGGGCGGAGGATGAGGAAGCTGTGCAGGAAGAGTAGGCACTGTAGACTCCTGACACTTGATTATGTAGCATACTTGTGTCTTCAGGACCTTCTTTTTTTTTTCCCCATTTTTTTTTAATTGTTGTTTCAGGTGTACAGAACAATGCAATAGTTATCCTTTTCACCCTTCACACAGAAACAACCCCCCTCCCCCATCTACTGCCCTCCCACCCCCGATATCATGCTTATCTATTACAATTCCATTGACTCCATTCCCACACTCTACTCCACGCCCCGTGACTATATGTATATATAATTGTAGTTGACATACATTATTATTCAATATCAGCTTCAGAAATACAGTGCGGTGGTCAGGCCTCTACACCGAGTATGAAGTGGTCTCCCTAACAAGACATGAGTCCATCAGGCCCCTTAAAAAATATTTACAACATTATTGATTATATTCCCCAGACTATCTTCTCCATCCCAGAGGCCACACCGTGGCCACCAATCCTCATCATCCCATCCCCTCCCTCTCTCCCCCATCCCCCACCCAACCAGCAACCCCCAGTCCCTCCTCTGTGTCTCCAAGACCACCCCTGTCCACACCCCTCATCCATTCAGCTTCAGGACCTTCTTGAGCTAGATCTTGTACTCGTATATATCACTTCATTTGTACATGTCCAATGTTATGATTTCATAAATGAACTAATATGCAGTTCATGATGGGTAGCTTGGGTCACGTGGCCAATAGGTGTCCCATGGTCAAGTGTTCAATCTTATCTAAGATCCCATAGCAAGCTGGGAACTTTTAAGAGAAGGATAATTATAGAAAAGGGCTTTGATTTAAAATCTTAAGCTTCTATTATGCTTGTGATGGGCTCCATACAGTCATCACAGGTGATAACTACACTGAGCATCGTTGGGTCTTCTGGGTCGTAAGGTCCCAAGGAGAAGGATGGTTGTACTATACTCTACATTTGCAGCCTCTTGTTCTGGGCCTCACTCAAAACAGGCAACTCCTAGCGTTAGTCAATCTTTGAGGCAGTTTTTGCAATGTTGGCATCTCTGAGTGCAATATATATATATATATATATATGGACAATCTAACTATGCTGCTCAAGGTTGGTTCAGGGACACAATCTCATGCACTACCCCAGACCTACTGAATTAGAATCTAAAATTTAACAAGATCCCTAAATGATTTTAATGCACATTGTAGTTTGGGAAGCACTACCTTATATTCATATGTTCCTAAAAATGTGTGAGGAGCTCGAAGGTGAAAAGTTGAACAATAGACATACATGTTGTAAGGGACATTCCAGTCCCAGAAAGCTAAAAATATTATAAGATTCTTAATTACTATTGCCTATCAAACAATATTTGATCATATATTTCTAACATTTCTTACATATTCTTAATTGTGTTCCTTGTCTCATACTTAGCATTCAGCTGAGTAAAGATTAATGATTGTTATGGATAAGATGGAGATCATTTGGCATGGTAAGAAAGGTGGATGTACAGTGTTGTAGCACAGGGCAGGAAAAGAAATTTGAAATAAATATTGGGTTGTCAGAAAAGTCATGATGTATTTTTCCTATGTTTTTCATTGCAAAAATGCAATCATGACTTTTCCGACAACCCAATAGGTTAAAAATAGGAGCATTGCCCCGGTATTGTGAAAAACAGGCAAAAATGTCTAAAGGTAGGAAAACTGCCAATGATGTATAAAAATTATCAAGAAGTGAAAAAAGTTGAGAAATGGAATCCTTATTTTTGATCCATTTGTCATTTCAACTAATCTAAAGCCTCAATCAGCTTGCTTTCCACCATTTGGTTTTTGACAATTCTTTTTTCCAAAAATTCTGGATCATGTGTTTTAACTTCTTCAATTTCTTTAGATCACCTGAAATTATATTGCTTTATTCCTTCCATCCCTCTTGTATTAGTCAGGGTTCTCCAGAGAAACAGAGCCAATAGGATGTATATTTATTTATTTTTAAGGAATTGGCTCCATTAATTATGGAGGCTGGCAAATTCAAAATTTGCAGAGTGGGCTGGCAGCCTGCAGACTCAAGAAGAGCCAATGTTGAAAGGCTGTCATGCTAGAGACCTGGGGAAGAGCCAATGCTGCAGCGAGATTCTGAAGGTCGTTGGCTGGCAGAATTCTCTGTCGCTTGAGGGAGGTCCGTCTTTTGTTCTATTCATATTTTCAACTGATTGGTTGAGGCCTACCCACATCGTGGAGGACAATCTGCTTTACACAAAGTCCAATGATTTAAATGCAAATCTCACCCCAAACATCCTCACAGGAACATCCAGAATAATGTTTGACCAAATAAATACCTGGGCAGTGTGGCCCAGCCAAGATGACACATAAAGTTAGCCATCACACTTCTCAAGAAATATCTTTGCTTTTAGAGGCAAGGAATGTGGCTTTAAGTTCAGTTCATATCTGCTTAATTCATTGCAATCTCTTCCTACCTGTTTTCACTGCTACAAAACGTTAAATACTGCCATGAATCTGTAGTAGCATCAGTAAGAAAGATACCATTTACAAAACAAGTTAACAGCTTGACAAACTGTAGTTTACTTTGGCCAGAATGACTCCTCTTGAGTCAGAACTGGCCACAATAATAAATTGCACAAAAAGCTCTAGCTTAGGAGTATAAAAAATGTGGACTTGAGGACATATATTGATTTTTTTTAAAAAGTGAACTCATCTGCTTCGGGGCATCTTTCCAGAGCTCTAAACTTGTGTTTGCTCAGTTCATTGTTGGCAGCAGACACCCTGAAGTGTTATTTGGAAGGAATCCTGGAATTGTGCTCCTTTTTAGGTATACCCCAACCTCGTCATTTCTGAGGTATCTGACTACCTTCTTCCCATCATTAAGGGATTACTAGCTTCTGCTAATCTCAGCAGTAGATGGTTGATGCAATTAAGAAAGCTCTTTTGTAAAGTGCTAGTGATTTCCCAAAATTTCATGTATGTATTCTTTCCCTTTATTCCTTGGGAATGTCATCAATTTCCATAGCTTTCATTATCCCTTCTATGTAGTTGAACCTCAGTTTTATAGTTCAGGCCCTGACTTCTTTCCTGACTCTAAACACCCATTTCTTACTCTCTGCCTGATACCGCAACTTAGATGTTCTACCAAAACCTCATATCCAATGTGACTTAAACAGACTCATTAACAATGCAATGTTTGTTGTTGTTGATATTGTTATTGAAACTATCACAAGGCTGTCAGAATTAACCTTGGACTTCTTTTTGACCTCTTCCTCATTCCAATACATCCAATTAGCTGTCAATCTAATTCCCGGTGATTTGTATACACTCCTCTTTTCCAATTTCATGGCTGCCACTGTATGTCAGGTTCTTATTTTTTCTGGCTAGGACTATTGGAAGTCTCTGAACTAGTCCTCTCACCTCTGTCCCATCCTATACATGGCTACAGTTAATAATCCGTCATGTAAACACTTGGGGTCAAGTGTGTTTTAGAATGCAGATTTTTCTTTTGAATTCTTGGAGTTTTAGAAAGATAATATGGAGAAAGCACTGTATATTACAAATCCCATTAATTAGAACTGGGGTACCATCCTGTAATTAAACATTGTTATTTTGAGGTGAAATGTATGAATATTCATGTAAATAAAGAGCATAAATTGTCTCACATTGTTCATTTAAACTTTAATGCGAAATGAGTTCAGATCAGATAGCCTTTTGTCTCCAAGTAAATTATCAAAAAAACACCCATATTTTTGAATTTTAGAACACTTGGATTTTAGAATTGTGGACAATGGTTGGTAGACCTGAACTATATAAATCTTCCCCCAAAAATCATATCGCTGTGATTTCCTACTAGATTTGTTGTAAACGCTTCACTCTGCCTGTCTGAAATGCCTTATGAATTTGACCACAAACCATTATTTTCTGGTTTATCTTCCACTCACCCTCTACATATCTTTTTGCCCTAGCTAAACTGGATAAATACTACTTTTTTTTTCTGCATATACTCAAGTTTGTCCTTTTTCCTGAAATGTCCTTTCCTCTTATCCATTCTCCTGCCAACTATCTGTTGACATTTTTACTGTTTCCAGAACTTTTTTCTCTACAAAAAGTTTGATCGTTATCAATAATTGTTCTCTAATCTGAATTGCTGTAGAAAGCTTCAGTTTCCCCAAATGTAAAATGAGAATCATAGCACTTTCTTATCTCAGATTTGTTACTGGATTAAATAATGTGTGAGTGTACCTGGCACAGTGTGAGGTACATAGTAGGACCTTAAGTGAGGTTAGTTCTTCCCTTTTCCTCTCCTCCTTCCTTCCTTCTTTTTAGTATATACTCTATTTTGTTATAGCTCTAAATGTACACTTATTGTCCCCACAATTAGATCAGAAGTTTTTGTGGGTAGAACCTTGCTGATTGAAAGCTCATTAAATATTGAGTTATGTGAAATGAATACAAATGGTGTTGCTAGAGAAATTTCATCTCTGGATTCTGGAAAGACTGGTTCGTGTATGTATGAACGTACACTAAAAAACTCAAAAGCTATCATCACAGGACCCATTTGAGGTTTAGTGTCATAATTTTTTTCAGTGGCAAGCCACGGGGCCTAGAGGAGCACCTTTTTTCTGGTGCACAGTGTGCTGTTGGGAGGCCCTGGCTAGAAACCAGTGGGCAGGAGGACTGACCCAGCTCCTGTGCTGAAGAGACATGGCGTGGAACCTGGACAGTGGGAGGGCACTGACTGCTCTCACGGTGTCCCCTGGGGCTGGCTCAAGTGTCCCTGAGCTCATTCTGGGGGGTGTCTCTGAACACCACCTCTGCTTTTGTCCACCTGATCCTTTCAGACCTCCAGGCTCTACTACTTCTCTCTTCCTCTCGAATCATCCCCTCTAGAGTCCCTTTAACTCCCAGTCCACAGAATATTATATTCTCTGAAGAAAGAAAGCTAGTGGTGATAGAGATCACAAAGTGTTTACCTAATTTCCATTCCAACCTTCTTTCTTAGCAATTTTTTCTTAGTAGTTTTTAAAGTAATTTTTACCTGGGTACATTGCTTTCTGGAATAAAAACTGTATTTTGCAGTTTTCCTGGAAGCTAGAGATGGCCACAAGACTAAATTCTGGGTAAATGGAAGTGCTATGTGTGATTTCCAGGAAGCCCACCTGAAGGTGTAGACTCACAGGGAACTGTCGCCTTCCGCTGCCTGGAATGTGGATATGGTGGCAGGAACACCAATGGCAGTCTTGGATTGTGAACTGAGCTTGAGGGTGAAAGTGGAGTAGAAAATAGGAGCTACCTTCTGAACATTTTTTATGTGAAAGAATATAAAAAACATAGCTTTAAGTCACATTTTAAGTTTTCTGTTGTATGTCATTAAATCCAGTGCTGATGAATATAAATTTTGATACCTCGTACAAATAATAGAAGCTAAAATGGGACTGATTTAAAATTATTCCAAATCTATTATTTATGGTTTTAACTTTTGCTTGGAGTTCTTAGAAATCTAGATTTTCTTAATTCAAAGTAAGTTTTCAAAACATGTTGTCTAAGAATTTAATTCTCTTATTCACTTGTGTCCAGCCTCAACAGCCATCCTCTACTGAGGTGAAGGTGGGCTGCCCTAATTGTTTGGACTGGGAAAGGATATCAGAAGATGCAAAGATATGTAAGTTAGTATTTTAAAATGCCACCCCACATCATATCCTGCAGATAAATATTCCTTTGACTATTTATAGGGAAATATCACCATAGCACATTCTTAATTTATGTTCCCATGTTTCTAATAAAGTTCAGGTCAATTTTGAATGCTTTTATTTTTATTATTAAAATCTTTCTGCTTTCCAAAATTATTACTAATAATTACTGGAAATTTGCATGGTACTAAGATAGTTAGTAGACCTGCTTTTTGCTCAGAATTCTTCCAAAGACACGGATTCCTATGAAAATAACACACAGAAAAAGAAAGTAGAGAAAAACATGCTGTGAATTTAATTTTTGTGGACATCTTGGTTTTCATTAAGCCCACTGTTGGATGTATATTGTCAGCCCGCACAAATATGAATTTCCAAGAAATCCAAGGAGCAGAGAATAGAAAGAGGACAGAATATGTATGATTTATTTATGGCTAGAGCTTTGTTCTAGACCCTCAAGTATGAAGTTATTTATATCTATTTATGTATCATCTATGTACATACATACACAAATCCATTCCATGTATTAGGTAGGATCTCAGTTAACTTTGGATGAATAAGGTTCTCCATGATCCAAAGTTCAGTTTCTTAATTAACAAGGCTCTTTTGGAAACATTTGAGATGAAAACATTTTAAAGATGTTTTACACTCATCTGATAAGCAGGCTGGATGGAACATAATCTAAGCTCAGAGCATGGGAACTGTCACAGCCAGGACGGCACCAGCTGTGATATTAGGAAGCTCTTTCCTGATCTGTGAGGTGAATGAGCCTCAGCTCTCCCTAGTGAACAGCCCCCAACTGCTGTTCATGTTTCCTCAAGGGTTTGTACCTCTCTTTTCTTTTTGCTCTCTCTACTCCATTTCTCCTTGCTTTCTCCTTTTCCTATACACCATTTCTCTCTCTCTCTCTCTCTCTCTCAGCCTTGTCCAAACTATCTTTTTTTTTTTTTTAAGCTGAGCCATCCTGCCACCTGTTGGCAGCTCAGCGGCAGCTCAGCTCGGGCTGAGAATCGAACTGGCGACCCTGTTGCTCAGAACTTGCACTCTTGAGTGAGCTCTTAACCAGCTGAGCACTCAGCTGGCCTTCCTACACACCATTTCTGATGCTTCTTATAATCTCTGCTATTACAGACATCGGCTGGTTATTGATTTCTTTCCTCTCTATTTTTGCCTTTTTTTCTTCTTGTCCATGTCTTCTCTCGCTTTCTTGCCATTTCTTCCAGATTTTATGACTTTAGGGTAGCCAGGCTTAGCTTTTAGAGCTATCATCCAAGGAGAGTGTATTTCTTTCAGTCAGTTTGCCAACCAATCACCGTCTGTATTAAACTTCATCTCTTTTGTCTTTTTTGTTATTTCCATTGGTACTCACAATTATAAGCTTTAAAAATTGTTTTTAGGTTCACAGGTTTTTCCTGAAAGTTGACAGTGCTTGATTGATTGCATAAGTGCAAAGTGGAGCATCGTATATGTAGGAGTCATAGACCTTAGAAGAAAGGACTAAAAACATGGTCTAATTCAACTACTTGTTTTTCTTTTTTAAGCTGGATACTAAAGTAAGTTACTGACCCAAGGCCACTCTAACACCTAGTAGCAAAAACAGGACTAGGACATAGGTCTGTCCATAAGCTTACTTTGCAAGAAAATTGTATTAACTCTTTAGTCCTATATATATGCAAGAAGAACTCAAGGAGCTAAGGGAACAACTGCTGTCCAATGTTACAGCCTCCTAGGGAAATATCTACTCCATTCTGCTCTGGCATGTCAGAAAGGAGAGAGAATTTCTTTTTTTTTTTTTTTTTAAGATTTTTTAATTGGGGAATTGGAGGAGGAGAACAGTGTTGGGGAATTGGGGAAGAGGAACAGACAAGTTGCTGTCCTTTTGTTCTTCAATCTATATGTGGAGGACATTGCTTAACTGGCCCATGTTGGTATTATCATTGTTCTCTTCCTGGTAGAGGCAGTCGCTCACTGACCATTGGACGGCCGCTCACGGTGGCTCACAGTAGCTCACGAAATCTCATGCCAGCTGCTGGCTAGCCCCACTGCGCCTCATGGCAGCCCAGCTCCAGGTCAAGCTGTTGTTCACCATCTTAGCTGTAGAGGGTACAGTGTCACTGGCCCTCATATGTGGGATCTGAACCGGGGCCCTGCTGCTTAGAGCTGGCGTCCCAAGCCAACTCCTAACCAATGTGCCACTCAGCCAGCCTGAGAGAATTTCTTTTATTCTTGATTTGCAAAATTACCCCTAAGCGTATACTCCTAGTAAATTCATAGAGTTTCCTCATGTATAAAAGCTGTTTTCTTATGATTCAATCATTTGTGTAGGAATAGAACATACAGAGCCTGATGCCTAAAATTTGCTATACTTTTTCATACATATTGGGTGTTTCAAGTGGCCAAATAACTCTTTTTGATTGGGAGTAAGCATTCTGTGTACCACAGAATCTTATATTTACTTTTAGAAAACTAAATTAAAATATATTACTGTTAGCGCCGGCCGAGTGGCTCAGTTTAAGAGCTCAGGTTAAGAGCACGAGCTCTGAGCAACAGGGTCTCTGGTTCGATTCCCACATGGGCCAGTGACGCTGCACCAGTGACCTGCCAACAGGTGGCAGGAGGGCTCAGCTGGTGAGAGTACATGCTCCTAACAACAAGGTTACCTGTTTGACTGGTGGGCTACACCCGCCCACAACTAAAGACTGAACTCAGCACCTTGATCTGAGCTGCCGCCCAGGTGGCTCAGGGGATAGAGCGTGTGCTCTTAACAATGAGGCTGCTGTTTCAACTCCTACATGGGACGGTGGCTACGCCCACCTGCAACTAAGAATGAACACAGTGCCTTGAGCTGAGCGGCTGCGAGCTGCCGAAGGGCGGCCGATGGCAACTGGACTTGGAGCTGAGCTAGCTGCACCCTTCACAACTAAGAGTGAAGGACAACAACTTTGCTGTTCCCCTTCCCCAATTCCCCAACACTGTTCCCCTTCCCCAATCCCCCAATTTAAATAAACAAACAAACAAATAAAATATATTACTGTTAGAGAAATAAACACACACACAAAATCTCCTTTGGCACTGAATTTATGTATTTCATTTTATCTATAAAAGTAGAATCTGAGACTTGCAAAAAACTTTGAAATTTTTAGTTCAGCTCTCCAGCCAGTGCAGTAATTTTTAAAAATTATTACTCTGACAGACATCCAACTTCTGCTTGAGAGCCTTTAGAGATTGGTACCATCCTCATGAGCCAGCTGTTACTGTTATTGGACAGCACAGATGGTGGAAAAGTTCTTCTTTGCATTGAATCAGGATTTGCCTTCCTTGACTTCCATCTTTTTATCCTAGTTCTGGCCTCTGGAGCAACACAGAGCTAGTATACTCATACTCATCTTGGCATGACAGCCCTTCGAATATTTGAAAGCAGATATGTCTTTCCTTATTCTTCCCTTCCCAAGTTGCTTGAATAATTTATCAAAAATTATAGCTTCTCCTTTTCACCTGTTCATTCGCCTTTCATTACATTCTAATTGGTCAATGTCCTTCTTAAAACATGGCACCCAGAATTGAATTCTATGTTATAGATACGGTTTAACTAGTTAGAAATGGAATACAACTATCACAGGTAATAATCCATGGGTAGAAATTTCTCAGGGAAGCCTCAGAAATCCCTTAAAAGAAGGTGACTTGTATAAAAACAAATGGTAAACTAAATTACTTTATAAAAGAAATACTTTCTTATATTTCATTTTAAGACCTTTAAAATATAAAAAATCATCAAAGGATAGCTTTTTGTCCCCTGTCCATAACAATGCTGATTTCAACCTTTGGTTTAGCAAAGTTAGCAGAGTTCTTGTATTTTTTTCTTGGCAAAAGTAGAAAAACAATTTTAATCTCAGCCATTATATGTTGGGGTACTGGGCCTTTTCTGAGTTGAACAAATTTTAAATAATCTAGTAATTTTTGAAACATGCTTTTTTTGATGCATATGATAAACGTCACTTTTTTACCTGTACATACTTATTTAATAAGACAATGGCAAAATCTCCTATGGACAAGATATTTTAATAAGTAGAGCCATTTTTACATTCAAAGTAGAATTTTAAATATATAATCTGTATTTCTTCCATTTTAAAGTATACTTTTAAACATTTTTTATTTTCATGAATTTTAAGTAGAATGGAAATGTGATTTAATATTGTCATATAACCATTCATTCTCAGTTATTTATTGAGTGTTGATTCCATGTTAAGGACTTGAAAAAGACATTAATAAATTGTTTATCCTTCTTCTAACTCTCGAAGAGTATTTGAAAAAAGTAACTTTTTATCTATTGCATTTGGCATGAATTTATACCCTGAACATTCTGATTTAGGATTTAATGCACTGCTGTGAAGAATAATCTCAAAACTAGCTGTAGCAGGTTATATAGTTGGTGAATATAAAAATATGTATGAATATAAATGTGAAATGTAAATATGAGACCCAAATAGGAGTAAAGGTAATGATGGGGTGCCCAACACACTCCCTGGCACACAGTAGACTCTTAGTCAGTATTTGCCATATGAATACTGTGTACTAGGGGAGTATAATTGCTAAACAGGCAATGAACCTGGTGTTACAGCTACACATTGAGTTCTGTAGGTTGATATGCCATTGTTCAAGCAAGTGATACACAGTTAGGGCTGCACTTTAAGACCGCAAATCTCTCTGATGGGAACATTATTTCCTGCTCAAAAGAAATTGCTACATTTTCTAAAACATGGCAACATTGTGGTGGTTATAGTTTGATTTGGAACATATGTCAAATACTCTAAAGAACATAAATTATTTAAAAATACATAAATATTCAGAATAAAAATCAATTCTGTGCTGTCCAAACTGGCAAGAAATTTATTAAAGAAAATAACCCAGTAACTCACTTCTAAGGATTATAGTATTCTGATATTTATTTAGAAAAATTGGAATTCTGGAGAATCATTCATTTGTTGGTGCGCTTTGGTTTTAATTATGCAATTTAAACTTTTTTATTTCTTGTTTCAAATTTTGGTGACTAGGGCCATATAAATTGAAGGGAGCCTGCTTTTAAAAATTAGATTTGGAGTTACATAATTTAAATTTATAGCACTAGGTCCAGAATTTCTCTTTCTATTGGATTTTCTTTCTTTTTAATAGTTAAAAAAAATTATTATACAAGTAGGTAAGCCTTTCTAGAGAAAGACTGTGCTTTCTCTTTATATTTTGTAAACATAATCTCCCTAAGTTAGGTATTATTTGGTTAAATATAGACTGAAGAAATATTCTAATAGCATCTAGTTGTTATTGTTTTTAGTTATATGAATGTGTGGGGTTTTATATCAATATTAGTGTTTTCTAAACTTCATAGTGTTTTCCTCCAGCAAGAACTGTCTCTTTTCTGAGAAGAAAAAAAAAACTTGCTTATAAAATGAGGCCATTTTGCATATTAATTAGGAGGTCTTTGAACTCTAAGAATAAAATCTGTTAAGCTTTGGGTATGGAACAGTTATACATTCAAGGACTTTAATTTTATGCTAATAATGCGACAAGCTTTACATTTTTCTTCGTTTTGTTTGCATTTCCTGAAGATAATTTACTGCTGATAATCCACCCCTACACTGCACAGAGCGTGCCGTATGGTTTCCCTATAGTTAAGATTGTATCAGCACTCCCATTATAAATCTCTATTACCCATGGTTTATAATTTAATTGAAAAAACCCACTGCAGGCAGAAACTCAACACTTAGGGTTTCAGGCTAAAAGCAATATTTCTCTTTTAAAAATTGCCTCCTCTATTTAATTTCGTAGTTAATGAAAATAGAAGGATCATCCTGGAGCTGATTTTGAACAAAGCAAAACAGATCATTGTCTAGAATGAAAATAATTTTGAAATAAAAGTAGTCGATATCATTGGCCTAATACTATAACATTCATCCAAATGAGAAAAAACAACAGCGCAATCTGCTTATCCTTTCTCTATACAAAAATACACACAGGGAGAACATGAAAATTCTGTATGATCAGACATCTATAAAATATATACTTGACAATGTTGGGTGAGGTGTTACATTTTTGTTTTATTTCAAAGTGCACACTTGACTCCTTTCAGTGGATCTGGGTTAAGGCTGTGGAATCTGGCTTTTGTCAAACTGAGATGGGAAGGGCCACAGAGAGGGAGGTGCATACTCTGGAATTCTTTACTTTGTCTGCCATACAAATCTCATCTTAAGTTTATGCTTCAACTACCTTGACAGAATTCAAGGGTTAATTAACAGTCATAGCGGTTTCAAGCTGCTTGCAAAGTACAATTGAAAAGATTAGGCTTTAGATACATGGTGGTTTTGTCATCAGCTTTTTTTTTAAATTATTTTTTTAATTGGGGAATTGGGGAAGGGGAACAGCTAAGTTGTTGTCCTTCAGTCTTAGCTGTGGAGGGTGCAGCTAGCTCAGCTCCAAGTCCAGTCGGCATCCGGCAGCTCGTGGCCACTCGCTCAAGGTGTTGTATTCAATCTTAGTTGCATGTAGGTGTAGCCACCATCCCATGTGGGAGTCAAACCAGCAGCCTTGTTGTTAAGAGCATATGCTCTATCCCCTGAGCCACCTGGGCGGCAGCTCAGCTCAAGGTGCCGAGTTTAGTCTTTAGCTGTGGGCAGGTGTAGCCCACCAGTCAAACAGGTAACCTTGTTGTTAGGAGCACGTGCTCTCACCAGCTGAGCCATCCTGCCACCTGTTGGCAGCTCAGCAGCAGCTCAGCTCGGGCGCAGCGTCACTGGCCCATGTGGGAATCGAACCGGCGACCCTGTTGCTCAGAGCTCGCACTCTTAAGCCAACTCTTAACCAATTGAGCCACTCGGCCGGCCCTGTCATCAGCTTTTGAACCTAAATCCTGTAGTGTAGAAAGGTTAACCTGCCAGGTAATATACAATCTCCAGTCAAGACATTACTGTAGTTTTCTGAAGTCCAGTGAGACAAAGAAAATGTGAGTGAGTTAGAGCAAGATGTTCTCTATTTCCCTCAACTCATCAGCATTTTTCTATTTAATTCTTACTTGTAGTACTGCATATGAAATATATGCCATGATTTCTTCACCCTAAGCTATCAGTGCTGAGTAACCCCACATGGAGGACCAGTCCCTTGCCTTCTGGCTTATCATAGGGCTGGGTTGATGGGAGGGCTCCAGCGGGAGATGAGAAAGAAGAGAGTTAAGCTGAGGTATTGCTCTCCCTGTGGGGTTACTGAGCACTAACTGCCTTCCTAGACCCAAAGTCACAGTTCTGGGAGGTGAGCCTCTCTGTTCAGCTCTGTCGTCCTGCTTCTAGCCCTGGGGACCACCCTATTCCTTCTGGGTTCCCACCACCCTGCCCACACCCTTAGGTATAATCCTTTTATTCAGTGATCCCAGATTGAGTGTGCTCTTCGTTTCCTGTCTGGACTCCGAGTAATACTTCTCATAATATTACTTGTATGCGAGTCTCTTTTTCCCCCACATCTCATGTCAAGATAGGGTATTATTACCCACGTTTTTAATCATTTCACTTCTCATAAGGGGAAAATGGTATCTTGTTTTAATTTATATATTTTTTATTATTATTGAGTTTGAACATCTGTTTGTATGTTAATTGGGTATTTGCATATTTCTCTTAATTGCTTGTTAATATTCTTTGCCTATTTTTCTTTTGGGTGATTTCTTTTTTCCTGTCTCTTTTAAATTCCTGTTATGAATGGACTATTTTTTTCTATTATATTTCTCAACTGATTGTTGTTAGTACAAGTGAAAATTATTGCTTTAATATTTTGCTCTTCTTCTGAACCATTTTGTTAGTTTTAATAGGTTTTAGTTGATTTTTTGGATTTTCTAATATCATCTGCAAAGAATGACGATGCTATCTCTTCCTTTCTCATTTATGCCACATTTCTTCATCCTGTTTTACTATACTGGCTACTCTTCTAAAACACTATTTGACAATAGGGGTGTTAGTGGGAACTTTTGTCTTCTTCCTGACACTAACTTTCGTTTCCCCAGTGTGTTTCATAGAATGCTAACACTGACAGATACCCTTTGAGAAGAGTTCAGACTTGTGCGGAAAGAAATGCATATTCTTCAGAGTCCCAATGAACATGAGCATGTTAAAGGTGCTGGGGTTTTTGTTTTGTTTTGTCCTTGCCTAATATAGCCCTGGTACTGAATTTTGTAGGACATTATCAGCTCAATAATTTGCATAGGTCCTAGAGGGCCCAAACACAAAAATGTTTTGTAATAATATGGCTAAACCACTGTGGTTTTATGCAAAAACTCTGATATTCTAAGGCTTATTTATTGTGCCTCTTCTCAATGCTTATTAGGTAAAAAAATGAGCCACTTTTGTATTTAAGGGATTATATGACTCATCCACCATTTTAGTATGTTTTACTCTCAAAAGAAACAATTGAAATAAATAAGTTAAATAGAAGGATGGGTGTCAGAAAATCACAGTGTTCTCTCTCCATTTCTCTGTTTTGCATGCACGTGAGCACACACACACACACACACACACACACACACACACACACACAGAGACAAATAAAAAATTCTACGAACCAAAAGACCTCAAATTAACCATTTTCTTACATGCGCATGTTTCCTGTTCCCCTCTCTTCTCTCCAATACCTTTCCATTGTTCCTTCCTCTTCTTTCTTCTAGTGCATGTCTAGTTATCTCCTGAAAAAATCTTTATCATTGCTCTTTTCCTATTCCAATTATCAGCTAAAAATTATTTTTATCATTGTTGACAAAAATCAAGGTTAACATTAGAGAATACCTGCAACAAGGGAAGGGAAAGAAACTTGTTTATAAACTTACCTTAACTGCACAAGTATTTAAGCCCTAATACAGAATTGGTGACTACCTCCAAAGACCTTAAAAGAGCTCAGAAATCCCCTTCAGAATTCTCACAAATGTCTCATCTACATTCTACATTTACTCTCTTTCAATGAAATCTATTATTCCTAGAGCATTTAAGAATAATAGACTATCTTTTATTCAATTTAACTTTCCATTTTATTTAATTACTAGTATCGAAACAGTTTGCTTTCTTCATTATTTCATTGCAAGTCTTCAGCTATGCTATAAGGCTAAATTAAGCCTTTGTAGGTTTTTTTTTTTTTAGGATAAACTTAATCCCCATTTATTGCTTCTAGGATAATATTCATCTTAAGTTTAAAAATCTGACATGTAAAAAAACTCTTGGTAAATAACTCACTTATAAATTGGCAATTTCCTGTGTGGTGAATCAAAAAAAAAAAGAAGATGTACTGTATTATTTTTACAGAATTTCTTTAGTTAGTTCAATCAGGTCAAATTTGTGAGTGTAAATTTAAATCACACTTCTAGGTTAATACAGAACTATAGAAATTCAGTGGTACCTCAACTTAATTGTTCTCCATCATTTTGGTAATGTGTCTATTTTCATTTTTAATCAAATTTATTTAATTTCTGAAGTTAGAATTTCAGTGTTTCAAAGACTAGATCCATGATGCTAAATGTAATAACATACTGGAGTTTTTTGGTTTTGGACAGGGTAGGGAGTAGTGTTTGGCAAAATGACTTTTCTGTTACACAGATCTATAAGAAGAAAAATTTATTATTGCTAATGAATACAGGGCTTTTACTTTCTGGAACTTCTCAGGTTGTCCAGTACAAAAATGCACATTGCATTATGAATCATAATATTGCAAGGTTTGTAATATAAGAGCTGCTAAACATATTTTGAATATCAAAGAGACTGTGTTTCTTGCCTGGAGCATGCTCTTTGTTATATCTTGTTTCCATATTCTTATCTTTTACATGAGTAGTGAATCTCAATAAAATCTATGGGTTGTGTTATGTTTAAAGTCTACTTACTGAACCAATATTTTCAAAGATAAGATCAATAATGTAGTGTAAACGTTTGAAATTTAGATTGGAGAGGAAGCGGCCTAATAAAACTCTGATACTGAATTTTATACATCTTACCAGCCTTTTGATTTTATATTCAGGTCCCAAAGGACCAGAAGATAAACTGAACATATCTGCAATTATCTGGATTAAACCATGATGGTTTATGCAAAAACTCTGGATGCATTAAAGGTTTATGTATTGTGAAGACACTGTAATGGTTACTCATTTCATTTCTTTGTTAAGAACCTTTGCCTAATGTTAACATTTTGAATTAAAAGTTGTACATTTATACCTATTTAGTTGGACCACTAGTTCAAGATGCAGACTAAGGAAGCACTATAGCTCCAAAGTGTGTTTCATTCAATGATTGTTTTTATATCGAGTTGGTATCAAATATTATATTTGTAAGGCAATCAGTTATTAAAGCATGGAAATGCTAAATTCCTTTTGAAGCTTTCAAGAGGTATTTTAATTAAGTTTTCAAAATTGCTTTTGGATCATCTTCACAATTCTTTAGTGCTTTATTTCCATTAACAAATAGTAATTAAAATTAAATTTTAAAAGAAATAACCACAGTAGGTCATACTTTTATTAACTTGAGGTAGATAACGAACCTGTCCTATATAAAGACAGAGCTAAATCTGCTGAGAGGCTGGGGATAGTGTATTTTAATTAAGGTAATCCTTATTTGCATCTAACAAACAGCGTTGCTACTTAGAAATTTAAGACCTTAGCGATGCATATTAGTACATTACCTCAACAAATCTAATGGAGATTTAATACTTGTGTTTAAGGAGCAATTTGTCATAAATTAAGAGCATTTGCATAATAAATTTCAAGGATGTCATTCTTTGCAGAGTTTTTTATAATTAAGGAACACATGAAACATTAAAATTTTATAGTTTTTGTTGTACTAGGAAAGCTTGCTTTGTTATTAAACCAAGCCTCGTTTTCAGCTGCACAGAGCCCAATGGAAAAGTCCAACTTTAATAAGGATATAATGAATGTACTGTCACTAAGATTTTTTTTCCTCTTAAATCTTGAGTGATGGCTTATCTGTTTAAAGAATGTTTTAGCATGCAGAATGCAATTCCGAAGACATCCATTCAGTCGGATGGAGAGTATTTAATCATTTAAAAAGTAGGCTAAAGAGACTTACCCCAACCACACTGCTAAATAGTTATAAGATACATCATATATAAATTAAGTGTTTTCTAATTGGGCATATGGGTAGAATCTTTCTTGAGTCAGCTACGTGTTTACTGCATTTATACCTAGTTAGAGGAAAGGAATTAAAAAGCCCATTTAATTAATAATGACAACTTTATTCTCAAGGTTCCTTTTATTTTGATGGCTAACAAGATAATTTTAGTATTTGCATTTTGTTGACCCAGTGAGAATGATTTTATGAAATATAGCTTAAGATAAAGCTCAACAGCCCAGTTCAACTGCGGTCATATGGATTTTTGATTTGTGAGAGTCTCTGTTACTCACACATTTTTACCTAGGGGTGACTTAGGATATGAAGGGATAGCTTCCTCAGAGAAGCAGGAATTTATACCTTAGTCAGTTTACCTTAGATTGCTGTGCATTCTTTCTTCTCGTTATTTTCTCCCATAGACTACCTGAATCCCCTTGCTCTTTTCAACCAAGAGGAAAGAATCTATAGAGTTTGCCAGCAGTATCTACATAGTTCATTAGCTCCTCCAGCTTGTAGTAGTTCTCCTACTACTAAAACTTGCCTCTTGGCAGAATGCAAGTGTTTATTCAGCAGTCACTCAATGAATGTGATGTTTTAGAGGACTAATTCATATTACATAGGTGTGGGCATTGTATGTTTCATTATTTTTAACTCAGCATTGCATCAAATTCTAATAATTATAAAATATTTAGAACTTAGCTTTATCATGTATTGGAGCCATATGGAAGGTAGTGTTTCAAGCTGTTGTCATATTTAGAGATTTCCATGCTATGATTATATTATTATTATTATTATTATTATTAATTATTATTATATAATTGGCTAAAAGAGTCTAATAGTTACAATGTTTTAAAATTAGTTAACTCTAGGAAATAATAGTAATTAAAGAGGATATTTGCGTTCTTCCTTTAATTAGAAATAGTGCCATTTGCGACAACATGGATGGATCTTGAGATTATTATGCTAAGTGAAATAAATCAGACATAAAGAGTTGAGAACCATATGATTTGACTGATATGTGGGATATAAAACTGAAAGCAACAAAGGAACAAGACAAACAAATAAAAAAACAAAACCTCATAGACACAGACAATAGTTTAGTGGTTACCAGAGAATAAGGGAGAAGGGGGTGGTAGATAAGGGTAAATGGGTTCAAATATATGGTGATAGAAAGAGAGCTGACTCTGGGCGGTGAACACACAATGTGATATACGAGTATAGATGATGTATTACAGAATTGTACACTTGAAACCTATGTAATTTTACTAACCATTGTCACCCCAATAAACTTTAATTAAAAAGAAAGAAAAAAAAGAAAAAGAAAGGCCCAGTCTAGTTCTGGAAATAGCAGTCTCCTGAGGATAGTCAGTTGTGGGTTCAAATCTCAATATTGTTATTACTGGCTGGGCCTTAATTTCTATGTTTGTACATTAGAAATAATGCTGCCAGTTTAAGTATTAGTTCCTCCTTTCCTCAACTTTAAAAGAATATATTAATATAAAAGCTCTAGTGTTTCATTGACAAAATTTATAGCAACTATTCCTTCCTGTCTTGTTTTCACTACCATCTGCTCATCTCCACTACTTATTATCACAGTAATCTGAGGGGGATATGTTCTAAGACCCTCAGTGGATGCCTGAAGTCACAGATAGTACTGAACCCTATATAGACACTATTTTTTTCCTATATATACATATCTATGATAAAGCTTAATTTATAAGTTAGACGCAGTAAGAGATTAGCAGCAACAAGTAATAAAATAGAACAATTATAGTATGCTATAATAAAAGTTACATGAATGTGGTCTCTCGAAACATTTTATTGTACTGTACTCACCCTTCTTCTTGTAGTGATGTGAGACAATACATTGCCTATGTGATGAGGTGAGGTGAATGACGCAGGTATTGTGACATAGTATTAGGCTACTACTGACCTTCTGACAATATGTCAGAAGGAGGATCATCTGTTCCAGGTTATCCCGGATCATTGAGTCATGATGATGTCAATAGTTGTGTATATTTAATGTTTTTGGACCATGGTTGACTGTGGGTAACTGAAACTGTGGAAAGCAAAACCACAGGTAAAGGGGGAGTATTATATTTAATAGCTGAAAAACTGAAGCCAAGAAAGATAAAATATGATTGGTTTGGGTAAAACATGACATAATTAAAAATAAAAATGAGTAATAGATGCAGATCAACTCTCTGGTTACTCAGTCATCGGGATGAATTAAGTGTTCCTGATCAGTGGGACTTTGTGAGGAATGTCCATTATGTCAAAGAATTGACAACCTAATGACTTAGATTAGGATGACTGTCAGGCTATTTTGTCGTATAGGTCGTGGTGTATTAGATGCTTAATAAAACCTGGTGCTTGAAAACTGGTCAGCTAACATGCTACATTGTGAGTGACCAATTCGCCATTCCATTAGAGCCATAAGGGCTAAAAATAGCTTCCAACATTATTAAGCATTTTCTATGTGTCAGGCACCAAGCACCTCACATTTAGGATATCATTTAATTATCACTACAACCCCACAATTCTGGCGTGGTCATCACCCCCATTTTACTTAGAAGAAAATGGAGGCTCAAAAAAGATAAGAAATTTGCCTGTGTAAGGAAGTCACAGAACTGAAAAGCTAACCTAGGCAATTTGAGCCATCGCCCAAACTCTTAACCACTTTGCTACCCTGCCACTTATGTTCGTTGGGTTGTCTAAGGAGAATTGGTACAAAGATGTATTTGGTGCCCAGGTCTTTCCTTCAGTAATTCTTTTCATTTTTTGAGGTAACTCTAGTGGAAGTCACACATGGGAAAGGGTCTGACAGAAGAGCAGCAGAGCAGAATGGTCATGTCACGGGCTTTGGGGTCAAGCAGATGTGACTTTTTGAGTTGGCTCTGCAACTTTCTAGTGTAACCTCAGGTGAGTTCCCAAAGCTCTCTGAATTTCCTGCTCAGTAAAGTGACGACGCTAATACCTCCATGGTGGGGTTGCCTGTTCTTGTCACCTGCATATAGCAGATGCCTGGTTAAGAGCAAGGGCTTATAAACTGTAGCTATTATTATAATTTGCCCATTATTTCACCTTAGAGAAATAAGGAATCTTAACAGAACCTTTTTGCCCCAATGCTCCCATTCAAAAGTTAAGCTCTGCTTCATTTTCGTTAATCGTGGAGACCTACAATGTTCCTAGTTTCTATGATCTGGGTTTTATAATTGTGTTTTCAAATAAATATAACTTTTTCTTTTGGTGTATTCATTTTCCCACATGAGAGAGCAATGAGCATCTGGCATAAGATCTCCAAAAAGTGAAAATATTTTTATGAGACATTTATTTGCAGTTAATCTCTATGAGAACAGTTTGTGGGAATCAATGGTGGTTAAATTGAGTTTGGAAAGATGGTCTTAATATAGTATGTTTTCATTTGGGAAGAGGAAAAGGACTTATATTTTTTCATTTCAATTAATCTTTGTGGAGTACTTATGTGCCAGGCATTGTGCCTGGGTAGTGTGAATAGATGGCATTTTAAGTGACCACTGAACGATTGCTGGAGGTGTTTACAATGCTGTGTTAAGATGGCTTGTGATCCTGAGCAGGCAGGACAGAGTATTAAGGGTTGAGAGAGGGGGAGGACAGAACTGGACTCTGTACTTGCTGCTTATGATGGAACTATAACAATATAAGCAAAATCCAAACCTGAGTGATGTTGTATTAGAATCTCCCTATATTTATAGTGTTTTGAATATGTTGACAAGTTTGGACTTTTCTCTATTTACATATACATATAATAATGTATTGTGCATGTATTATGTGGACACTAGTATATTTTATCTTACCCATTACATCATTTTATACCATCTTGGTATGACCAGCATATAGGAACTTATCTTCAAAGAGAAGTTACTAATTATCCTCAGATATGTAACAAAGACATAGCTCCTTCCCTTTAGGAATTCAGAGTTTAATATAGACAGTACTAAGACCAAAAACCCTATAAATATCAAAAGTTACCTACATTGAATAAAACATTTTGTATTTCTAGAAATGTCACTTACCCACCTTCCTGTTTGCTAGTCATTTTTGCTTCTGTTACTGCAAAAAAACAGAAAGAACTAATGATTCTGTTCTAATGGGGAAAGAGCAAAGTGTCATAAAATCACACAGTTCTTTAAATTAGTTTTTCCCATGCTTATTACTGCGATGCTCTTTATCTATGATTACTGCTCTAAAATGTTAGCCTTTAAAAAATATATATATTGCACATTTGGTTGCAGCATGATGAACTGCCAAATTCTAGCATTCTGAATGTTTCTGCACATGTGGGAATCCCCTGCAGATCTCCCTAAATTCCCTGAAGAGGAAGAAAAATTCAGATCCTTTCCCCTTCTGCTTTGGTTCACAGAGAGCACAGACCTGTTCATCAGGAGCAAACTCACAGTGGTGAGTGGTCAGGAGATCCAGGACAAGGCTGCCAAGCTCTGAAGTGTTGAGAGTCCTCAGGAGTGAGCCCTGCAGTCAGTCACCATGACTGTCTCAGTGTCTGAGGAGGATTTGTGTGAACTGGCAGTTGAAAGCATTGACAGTGTTCCATTAGTCATGAATTATGGGAGTAATTTCATTAATATCTTTACCTCAGTCAGTGCATGTTAGCATAAGCTGCTCTACCAAACATCAAAGAACCACTGCATTTTCCCCTTTTAGTCTTTTCCCGTGTAACCAGCAACAGCAAAGAAATAAATTAAAGTAACATTTAAAAAAAAATGACTAGAGATAAGCAGTGGACATAATCTTTCCTGTTTTTAATTTAATAGCAGGTTTATAGTTTTATGCAAAACCATTCACGTTACATTTGACCCTCTGGGAGCTGCCTTTTTTTTTTCCTGTGGGTATAATTTTGAGTCTTTAATAATCTGTTGTTAAATCCAGTCTGAGTTTGATTAATGAATTGTGATGTGCCAGCCAGTGCATTAATTTGCAGGTTTGGTCTAATGCCCTAAAAGGCTGCTTCATTGCAGATATTATTAATGCTAAAGTCTTCAGGAGGAGCCATGGGATGGCAGTGTGGCCCAAATAATGGACAGGCTACATCTTTACACAATCCCATCGATGGAACTATAGCTCTAGAAGGAGGCTCGTTATTGAGAGAAAATCCCTAGTTAGCTATATATCCTAGAACAGGGGCTGCAGACCCCCAAGGGGTCACTGAATGAAATTTAGGGGAGTCTGTGAATTTAGATAATAAAAAAATTCTTTACTTTCATTAACCTCTAGCTGAAGTTTACCATTCTGTTCAATTATACATGTAGACAACAGACCACAGTATTATTAATAGCATCTGCGTGACTTTGTTGTTATTAGAAATCACAGATATTCTCATAACACATTAAGGGTTGCAATTGCAGGGACTTCAGCGTGTCATTTATGCTCATCACTGCTTCAAAATTATAGTAATGATTAGGACAACGGTTTGATCTGGTTATTTTATATGTTGGTAAAGATGTACATAGATTAAATATCACAAATTTTAAAAATGATAACTATATTTCAATGTAATTGGTTTCATTTGTATTCTTATTTTAGACATTTGAAAACATGATTCTGAGAGGGGGTTTCTGTCCTCCAAATGGTTAAGATCCCCCTTTCTAAAGGGACTGTTGTCTGTGCTGCCACCTTTCCCTTTGGTAAGTCAATACTTTACCTGTTCCTCAGGGCTCTATTTTCAGGAACGGGTGCAAGGTTCAGATATATTACCCATGTGGCCATGTGATAGCAGTGCCTTAGTTGTGCAGACATCAACTTCTCCATTACTCTCCTGCTTTCCCCACCCCAGTTTCCTGAAAGCTATGAAGTATTGGTCTTATCTACTAATAATTTCCCAAGTACATAATATACTGTTTGATATATAATAGGCACTTAGTATATATTTAATGAATGAATGATAGTTTAAGAACAAACAGTTGTTGTTGTTGTTTTTTTTTGGTCCCATTTGAATGAGTCTGTGTTTTAAAGTCATTTTTTAAAGTAAAATAAAATCTGGTATCCATATTCAGAGTTTATTGCATTATAAAAGTTATTGACAAGGCATTAGGCATGTTTATAGGAGCTGATATTAGTCAGTTTACTGTCCAGCAGCTCAGCTTATCAGAGCACTGTAGACTTCATGAATGATTTTTCAAAAGCATTGTTAAAATTAAACAAAGAGAACTGGAATTCTCCAAAGGCAAATAGAGCTACAGAGAGATAGGAAAATTGGATTAAAAAAAGAAATTAGCATGTGTGTTGGGAGTGTGTGTGAGGGCGTGTGTGTGTTTGTGTGTGTGTACGCAAGCAAAAAGAGCCCCAGCCTGGGTGAGAGGGGTTTAGAGCTGTAAGTTGCCTTGGAGATGTTTTTCAATTTAATGGAACAAGTATTGAAACTGAATCACAAAGAGGTTAAATGATCACTGACCTCCTAATTGCTAAATCCAATAAAGCCTTCCCAGACTTTATCTTAACTTGACCATTCTACTGCACTTTACGTTGCTTACCTTTTCGTTTTCTTCGAAGCCAGTGCATATGCTCTTTCTACCACCCAGAATGCTTTCCTTTCCTGCTCCTTGCTATCCCTGCCCACTCCTCTTCTTTTAGAAGAATACATCTTCTAAACCCTCCTGGTCTCCATCCCTCAAGTAGAGCTTTGTTATAGCTCAGTGTTGATCTTTTTTTATTTTATTTTATTTTTTTATTCTTGCCCTCCTAAGTAGCTCTTTCAGACATTTCTTTCTGGACTCTCCCCACTCTTCCCCTCCGCCCTCTGACCCCTTCCTCTGGTGTAATTTTAGTACCATAGATAGACTGTATATCTGTTTATGTACTGCAGCCTTTCGCTGGGCAACACACCATTGTAATGTCTAAGGTATTTTCAACCCCAAGAAACAATTTCACCTCCTTGGAGGTAAGACCACCTCTGTAAAATGCATGCTGTCATAGAACTCAAATGTCACCAGATTTTTCCTGTCTGTGGATTCAAGCTAAGTTACAAAGGGCCCCATATCTGCCCATTTTGCTAACAGGCATTCCAGTCTTTTCTAGGGGATTTCTCCCCTCCTCAAACTCCTCAGAAGTGTCTTTGTTCTGTCTGTCTGTTTCTACCTGTTTGGGAACTGGGAATGCAGACACAGACCTCAAGGATGAACTGGGAAAGAGCTGTCCTCCATTTTGCTCTTGGTCATGATGGTCAAGCCTGACAGAGTGCTGGGTGGGGATGATTGTCACTGTAGCTGTTCTTGCTGCTGACTGCAGTGCTTGTGTTTGCTATGTCACTGGTAGGGTAATTGCTCAGTCATATGTGTTTTTGGTGATATAAGTCTTTCAATTCCCATGTCACTCAGCTATGTTCTCTAGGATGCATCTAAGACACCAGGTCAACTTGGAACTTTCTGAGTGTCCTATGGTCTCTCTGGCCTCCAAGTGTGGCTCACACTGTTCCATCTTCCTGGAATGTTCTTCTCCTTTTCAAGTAGATAGCTCTACTCTTGGTTACAATATTACAGTATCATTCTTTAAGCAAGCTTTTCAAATGTCCTTCAAAGTCTATCTATGACACCCCTCCTGTGTGCTCCCACGGGGTCCTAGATTCCTAGGGTCATTATATACAGACTGCTTATGTATTTGTATATCCCATTGTACTCTAAACTTTTTGCAGGCCACAAGCATGTAGGGTTGTCAGCCTTAGCAAGTAAATATACAGAATGCCCATTTAAAGTTAATTTTCAGACGAATAAGAAGTACATTTTTGTGCAAGTTTTGTCCTATAATTGAATATTTGAATATGAGACATTTGTATATTAAGAATTATTCATTATTTATATGCCATTCAATTTAACTGGCCATCCTGTATTTTATCTGGCAATCCTAAGAATAAGTCATGTTTGTTTGTTTTTTATATTGTATTCCTAGAGACTTGCACAGTTCCACTCATCTAAGAGGCACTCCATAAATGCTTACAGAATGGATTGACTTATTCTAGATGCTGGTGATTAAGCAGTGAACAAAACAAATAAAAGTCTTTGCTGCCTTGGAGATTACATTCCAGTGGGTAAATATAGATAATAAATAAGGAAAATATATAGTATGTCAATGTTGATAAGAGCTATGGAGGAAAATAAAGTAGAAAAAGGGACGTGTCTAACATGGAACTGATTTTTTTTTTTTGTCTTCAGTTTTGCTCTGTTTCGTCTTTCTCATCTCAGTGGATGGCAACTCCATTCTTTTAGTTGTTTATATCAAAACTGTGGAAGTCATACTTCCTTTTTCTCTAACACTCTTCATCCAACCTGTTAAGAGCTACTATTTGTTCTACTTTCACACTATGTCCAGAATCTGACCACTTGTCACCATCTCTACTGATAAGGCATTGGACCAAGCCACCATCAACTCTCATCTGGGTTATTGCAACAGCATCTGCGATGGTGGCCCTTCTTCTGCCCTTGTCCTTCTAAGCCCCATTTTATATACAGCAACAGAACGAGTCTTTTAAAATGTAAATCAGATCATGCCATTTGTCTCTTTAAAACATTCCAATGGCTCCCCATTTTCCTCATTGTAAAAGCTAGGGTCCCTAAAATGTCCCTCATGGTTCTTCATGGTCTGGCCATATAACTTCCCTGACCTCATCTCCTAGAACTCTTTCTCTCCAGGGTGACTGGCCAGCCACCTTGGTTTGCCTGAAATCCTGCTGGTTTTAGCACTGAGAGTCACACATCTCAGGAATCACCTGAGTCCCTGGCAAACGTGGACAGTTGCTCTGCCTACACACCACTCTGGTGACATGTGCCTTTTTCCTGTGCCTCCAAAATGCCAGGCACGCTCCTGCCTTGGGCTTTTGTGTTTGTAGCCCCTGTTTGGAATGCTCTTCTCCTTGCGTCTACACAGCTAATTCCCTTCTGCCTTCAGTTTTGCTCAGCTGTCATTCTTGTCAAAAAGCTTCCCTGAATACTTTATTTATAATTAAGGTGTTCATCCCTTTGGGACAGTCTGACTAACACTCCTGAACCTGTTCCAGTTTTATTTCCATAGCATTTATCTGTGTCCAACACACTGTGTAATTATGATATCTATGTTTATTGCTTGCCTCCTCCTGCTAGAGTGTGGGCCCCATGAAGGCAGGAATCTTTGTTTTGTTTACTGATCTGTCCTGAGAACCTAGAAAAGTACCTGGCTCATATTGGCACTGGATAAATATTTGGTA
The DNA here is from genome assembly GCF_001890085.2 of Hipposideros armiger. Taxonomy (NCBI): domain Eukaryota; kingdom Metazoa; phylum Chordata; class Mammalia; order Chiroptera; family Hipposideridae; genus Hipposideros; species Hipposideros armiger. Next base: position 3,440,912 of record NW_017731477.1, on the reverse strand, counting down.
AATTGAACCGAAGGAGGATTGGCAGTTGGTGGTGGTGGTGGGAAATGCAATGACAGTGGGCAGGGTCAAAGATATTATTTACGCAGAGACCTGAAGGAAGTGAGGGAATAAGCTGTGTGAATCTAGAGGAAGGAACAGTGAGTGCAAATGTCATGGGCAGAAATGTGCCTGATGTGTTTGTGAAGAGCAAGAAGGCAGTAAGACTGGAGTCGAGTGAACAACTGGCGGTGGGGTAGGAGATGGAGTAGGTGAGGGAATGATAGTCTAGACCATGTAGAGACAAAGGTCATGACAATTATTTGGCTTTTTTTGCAAGTGAAATGAGAAGCCACTTGGACAATTTTATGCAGAGTGGTGACATGATCTGATTCAGCTTTCACAACTTACCATGGTGACTGTATTGACGATAGACTATAGGGAGCAAGGGCAGAAGCGAAAGACCAGATATGAAACTCTGAAGTAAATTGAGAAAGACATGCCATTGGTGTAGACAAGATTAGCAGCTGGGAGGTCGTGAGAAATGACCAGATCTAGATAAAATTTGAATTAAAACCAACAGGAAATATTGATAATCTGGATGTGAGGTGTGAGAACAAGAGTCAGGAATAATTTTTGTGTGTTTTTTAAAGTAAACTTTTTCTCTGAGTATAACAGGCATACAGAAAAATGTACAGCTTGGTGAATATTTTGCAAATGGAAAACTCATGTAATCACCTCCTCCAGCAATACGTAATACTCCCAAGAGGCCCCTTCTATGCTGCTTCTCAGTCATCATTCCTCCTTCTCCAAGGTACCACTGTCACCACTGACTTTTCCCATACGCGCAGCTTAATGAGTATTCACAAGATTTGATGTCATGTTTTAATTATCATTCAGTTCAAAATACATATGTTCTAATTTCAATTTTGCTTTCTTCTTTGACCAATTTCCAAATTTTGGGGGAATGTTCTAGTTATCATTCTGTTCCTGATTTCTAGCTTAATTCATCTGGGGTCAGAGAATACACTAATGGTTTCTATATTTTAAATTTTGGGAGGACTTGGGAACTTGTTTTATGGCCCAGCATAGGGTCGGTTTTGGTAAATATCTCATGTTCCCTTATTAGATGAGGAATTTTGTATGTCAGTTGAGTCAAATTTGTTATTATATCATTTAGTCTGATTGTTCAATGAGTAACTGAAAAAAGTTTCTTAAAATCATCTACTATTATTATGGATAATTGTTTGAGAGAATATGAATTAAAATTGTCATAATTTTTTTGTTAGAATAACTTTCTTTACTATTTGAAAAGTGTTTTATTGTCAAATAAAGCATACATACAAAAGAGAGACAATGTATTACATATATGTACAATTAAAAGAATAATAGAAAGATAAACATCTGTGATGATGTTCATCTACCACACACGAGTTAAAGATACAGATGTTCCTCTAATCTCCTTGTTTACATTCTTACCTAGCCAACCCCACACCACTCTTCTGGATTTTTTGTTAATCACCCTTGCTTTTAAAAGTACTTTATCAGGATTATAAGCATTCCTAAATTGTTCTGTTTTTTTTATCAGCTTTTCATCTTCATATCTGGTAGATTAACGTTTTTTTATTTTTTATTTTTTATTATTTTTTATTGTGAAATACACATTTTTTAGAATTAGTTTCAGCTGTAAAACACAGTGCAATAGTTATACTTTTTACCCATCGAGGTAACAACCTCCCTCCCCCAATCTGCTGCCTCACTCCCCCCACCAATATCATACATATCTATTACAATTCCCTTGACTCCACTCCCAAACTATACTCCACGTCCCATGACTATATATATAATATATATATTCACTTATAGTTGACATACAATATTATACAACAACAGCTTCAGGTGTACAGTGCAGTGATCAAGCCTCTACCCCATCCATGATGCGGTCTCCCTAGCAAGACATGTGACCACCTGACACCCTACAAAATATTTACAACATTATTAATTATATTCCTCGAACTGTCTTTCATGTCCCTGTGGCAACATTGTAGTCATGTATTTATGCTGTCTAACCCCTCCCCCTTCTCCCTCATCCCCACCCCCTCCCAAATAGCAACCATCAGTTGTTCCTCAATATCTCTGAGACCACTTCTGTTTACTTTGCTCGTTCATTCAGATTTTTAGATTCCACATATAAGTGAAATCATATGGTATTTGTCTTTCTCCGACTGACTTATTTCACTTAACATAATAGTCTCAAGGTCCATCCATGTCGTCCCAAATGGTACAATTTCATTCTTCTTTATAGCAGAGTAATACTCCAGTGTATAAATGTACCACAGTTTCTTAATCCAGTCATCAACCGATGGGCATTTTGGTTGTTTTCAAGTCTTGGCTATTGTAAATAGCGCTGCAATAAACATAGGGGTACATATATTTTTTCGAATTTGCGTCTTGGGTTTCTCTGGATAGATACCCAAGAGTGGAATTGCTGGGTCATATGGTAGTTCCATTTCCAATTTTTTGAGATACCTCCATACTGATTTCCATAATGGCTGCACCAATCTGCAGTCCCACCAACAGTGCACCAGGGTTCCCTTTTCCCCACAACCTC
>NW_017731477.1:3434891-3436750 GCF_001890085.2 Hipposideros armiger | reverse complement strand
CTGTGGGCTTATCATATATGGCCTTTATTATGTTGAGATATGATCCCACTATTCCCACTTTGCTAAGAGTTTTTATCATAATTGGCTGCTGGATTTTGTCAAATGCTTTTTCTGCATCTATTGATATGACCATATGATTTTTATTTTTTCTTTTGTTAATGTGATGTATTATGTTAATTGATTTGCAGATATTGAACCAACCTTGCATACCAGGAATGAATCCCACTTGATCACGGTGTATGATCTTTTTAATGTGACGCTGAATTTGGTTTGCTAGTATTTTGTTGAGAATTTTTGCATCTATGTTCATTAAGGATATCGGCCTGTAGTTTTCTTTTTTTGTAATATCTTTGTCTGATTTTGGGATCAGAGTAATAGTGGCCTTATAAAATGTGCTTGGGAGCCTTCCCTCCTTCTGTATTTTTTGGAATAGTTTGAGGAGAATAGGTATTAATTCTTTTTTGAATATTTTATAAAATTCACCTGTGAAGCCATCTAGTCCAGGACTTTTGTTTGTTGGAAGCTTGTTGATTACTGACTCAATTTCTTTGGTAGTAATCAGTCTGTTCAGAGATTCTGTTTCTTCTTGGTTCAGACTTGGTAGATTGTAAGCTTCTAGAAATTTATCCATTTCTTCCAGATTGTCAAATTTGTTGGCATATAGTTGCTCGTAGTNGTCTCTCTCTTTTTCTTGGTGAGTCTGGCTAAGGGTTTGTCAATTTTCTTTATCTTTTCAAAAAACAGCTCTTGGTTTCATTGATCTTTTGTATTGTGTTTTTGGTCTCTATTTCATTTATTTCTGCTCTGATCTTTATTATTTCCTTCCTTGTACTCCCTTTGGGCTTGTTTTGCTGTTCTTTTACCAGTTCCCTTAGGTGTAAAGATAGTCTGTTGATATGAGATAGTTCTTGTTTCTTTAGATAGGCCTGCATTGCTATGGAATTTCGTCTTAGGACTGCCTTCGCTGCATCCCATAGATTTTGAGTTGCTGTGTTTTCATTGTCGTTTGTCTTGAGATAGCTTTTGATTTCCTCCTTGATCTCAGTTTTGACCCAGTCACTATTTAGTAGCATGTTATTCAGCCTCCATGTATTTGTGTGCTTTCCGGGTTTCTTTTTATAATTGATTTTTAGTTTTATAGCATTGTGGTCAGAGAAGATGCTTGATATGATTTCAATCTTCTTAAATTTATTGAGACAGTTTTGTGTCTTGACATGTGGTCTATCTTGGAAAATGTTCCACGTGCACTTGAGAAGAATGTATATTCTGTTGCTTTGGGGTGAAATGCTCTAAAAATATCAATTAATTCCAGCTGGTCTAAAGTGTCATTTAAGGCCACTGTTTCCGTGTTGATTTTTTGTCTGGAGGATCTGTCCATTGGTGACAACAGGCTGTTGAAGTCCCCTACTACAATAGTGTTGCTGTTGATCTCTGTCTTTATGTCTGTCAAAATTTGTTTTATATATTTGGGAGCTCCTATGTTGGGTGCATAGATGTTTACTAGGGTTATGTCCTATTGTTAAAATGATCCTTTTATTATTATGTAGTGTCCTTGTCTTTTATTGTAGTCTTCATTTTAAAGTCTGTTTTGTCTGAAATAAGTATTGCTACTCCCGCTTTTTTCTCATTTCCAGGTGCGTGAAATATCTTATTGCATCCCTTTACTTTCACTCTGTGTGTGTCTTTTGATCTGAGAAGAGTCTCTTGTAAACAGCATATGCATGGGTCCTGTTTTCTTATCCACCCTACGTCTTTTGATCGGAGCATTTAGCCCATTCACATTTAAAGTGATTATTGATAGGTGCATATTTATTGCCATTTTGTTATTTGTATTTCTGATCTTCCTGGGTTAGCTTGTT
>NW_017731477.1:3399727-3434155 GCF_001890085.2 Hipposideros armiger | reverse complement strand
CTTTTTTTGTTCCAACTGGGTGATTTCTGCTATTTTGTCTTCTAAATCACTGATCCGATCCTCTGCTTCATCTAATCTACTGGTGATTCCTTTGAGTGTGTTCTTCATTTCAGTTATTGTATTCTTTAGTTCTGTTTGTTTTTTATGATTTCTCTATCCTTCTTTATGTCATCACTAAGGTTCTTAAACATTCTTATCATCAGTGTTCTAAACTCTGTCCCTGAAAGGTTGGATACCTCTGTTTCATTTAGTTCCATTTCTAGAGGTTTCTTCTGATCTTTTACTTGGGACATGTTTCTTTGTTTCTTCATTCTGGCTGTCACTCTGATTGCTTCAATGTATTAGATCACCTAGAAAGAAAAAGAAAAAAAAGAAAAAGAAAAATAAGAAAAAGAAAAAAGAGAAAAAGAGGAGAAAAAAGGAAAAAGAAAAAAAAATGGGGGGAGGGGCTCTCCGTCCGCTTTAATATGCAGACCACTTGCTCAGCACTAGAGAGACTCTGGGCGACTCAGCACCAGCTGTTGCAGGGAAGGGCTCAGTGCATCATGTGCCAACTTCCCTCTAGACATGAAGTGAGCTTCCCACAATTAGTTGCTGTGTGCTCTGGAACCGTGCTCATCACCAAAAATCCTCACAGGTTGCTGCGTTCTGTCTGCTGCTGCAAAAAACCCTCTGTGGCCTGCGGAGGTAGGGGCCAGGGATCAGGAGCTCAGGGTGCCCCTGGCAATACAGCTCTAGGTGGGCGGGGCAGGCCCCCAAGGCACCACAGGATGTGGTCATTGACCCCTACCCAGTCAGAGCAGCATGCACTCCTGCATCGGCAGCCAGCCCACACAAACTGGCCTGGAAAGCCCCGGCCGAATCATGCAGGTGCACAGCTCGTGGCCCTACACTCTCAGGAAAACTCCCAGTCTCAGCCTGTCCCAATCAGCCACTTGCAGATCAGGCCGAGCAGCCCGTCAGCCAATTGCCACCCAGGCAACTCTGCATGCTCAGTGAGGAAATCGGAGACCCAAGGCGCTCCTGGGTCTCAATAAGCAGTCTGTTGGAGTCGGAATGCACCTGCCAGGCGTTTCCCTGGCTATGCAGCATAAGCAGTGTGGAGGGTGGGAATCCAAGGCTGCATGCGCACGCATGCACGCACACACGCACTCCTGCACCAATTCCAGCAGACCAATGAAGTCCCAGACCTGAGCCTCTGTGGGAGGGCCCAGCCTGTGCACCACTGTGTGCAAGCTCCACACCAGGGGAACAATGATCCCTAAAACCTCCAGCTCCCGCACCAAAGGCACTCAATCAGTCCTTCCCGCAGGCTCCTGGGCCCCACTCACACAGCTACTCCACCAGGAACCAGGTGAGTACTCACCAGCGAGTGAGTTGGTTTGCCGGCTCCACTGGTCCTCCAGCTGCCCTCAGCCTCACCGAGTTGCGCAAAGAGAGTCCTCACTGTTTTCTACTTCCAGCTCTCGTAGAACTCCTCTTCCCGGCAAAGTAACTCTGGGCTGGTGAGTGCGGTGTGGGGCTGGAGGGTCTCGCCCCCAACCGGAGAAGTCTCCCCACCGCTGAGGTGTCCCTCACGGGGTTCGTCCTCTCTCGTCTCCACCCCTCCTACCAGACTCAACATGGCCTCCTCTTTAAGTCCTTTATTTAGAGGTTCTGTTCATCTAGTGTCCAGGGAACTTCCGAGGTTGAATATCTTATAAATTATTCGTAATTTTGGTGTGATCCTGGGAGGCAATCGGCTCAACGTCTGTTTATTCCGCCATCTTACTGGAAGTCTCTGGTAGATTAACTTTTAAACATCACTATGGAATGTCCCTTTTTATGTTTAATACTAGTGTTTAGATGATATCTCTCCATTCTCCTGTGTTTGAGATAGGCTTATTTATGGTTGAATTTTTATTTTTCCATCTAGTTGGGCAAACTTTATCTTTCTTGGAATATTTAGTCCATTTATATTTAATGTAATTACTGATATATTTGGAATTATATTTACTGGATATAATAACAGGTATCCTTTACTTAATAGAGTCTAATATAAATTAGTAGTTTACCACTTCCTAGACAGCACTAGGATTTAAGAACACATTAACCATTTATCCCCTTCAGCTATTTGATTTATTGTTGTCATGCATTTTAATTATACATGTATTTTAAGCTCCACAACATATTGTTATTGCTTTGTAGTTAATATTCATGTATATTTATACTCATATTTACCTTTATTTTGCTCTTTATTCCTTCCTGCATTTCTGTCTTTCCACCTGGGATAATTTTTCTTCTGTCTAAATAACTTATTATTTTTTTGTAGGGGTCTGCTGACAAAAAAATGCTCTTTTTTTTGATGCCTTTATGTCTGAAGGATGGTTTCACTGTATATAAACCACTAAGTTGTCAGCAGTTTCTTTCAGCACTTCATGATATCATTCTATTTTCTTCTGGCTTCTGCAGTTTCTGTTGAGAACTTATTGGGTTGTTGGAGAAGTCATGATGTATTTTTTCTGTTTTTCGTTGCAAAAATGTGTAATGTCTTTTCCGACAACCCAATAGTTGTCATTGTTGTAGCTCCTTTGAAGGTAGTAAGCTTTTTTATTTGGCTGTTTTTATAGCTTATGCTTTATCTTTGTCATTTGGCTGTTTTACTATAACATGACTAGTAATGTATTTATTCTGCTTGGTTTTTGGTATGTTTCATCTGTTTTGTAAAATTCTCAAATATTATCTCTTCACACATTGCTTTTGTCCTCATTTCCTCTCTAATTTACTTCTGTTAACACTTACCTTAGAATTTTGCCATCTCTCCTGTGCTTCTTGCATTATTTTTTATATTTTCATCACTTTTTTCCTTTGTTCTTTGGTCCGAATATTTTTTACTGAGCCATGTTGATGAGAAATATCCAGCCTAAGAGAAAACTTATAAGAGTTTATTTGAGCCAAACTGCCGACAGTTGCTGGGAAGCAAAATCTCCGTGGATTGAGAAAATGCTCCAGAAAATGCCATTTTGCAACTTATTTTATACATTAGTATCAAAAGAGGAAGGTTACATGAAATCTATTGGTTGTAGATTAAGGGGATGGGAGAAAGCAAAGCAGGGAAATCTCTGGGATTGGATAAAAAGTAAAATGGAGAGACATGCACTTCTTTTACATTGGTGGGTACAGCATAATTAGTAACATTTTACAGCATATAGAAATAGTATTTGGGGAACAAGCTAACAATGAGGGATTTTGTAGCTTCCTGCTCTGGTGTGGTGGGTTGTACCCGCTGGGGGGTCCAAAAAAGAGATTACTCTGATATTGTAAGGGTGTGTTATCTTAGATGCAAAAAGATGACAGACAGGCTTAAGGTAAAGATTGACCTTTGTCAAGGAAACTACAGGCCAAGGATGTGACTTCCCGCCATGGCCCACCTTAGTTAGGAATTTTTATGTTCATACCGTCCTCTGTGGTTATTTTCAGTCTCCTGAGCTTGTCAGGTTTAACATGTGGCCCCTTTTCCGTCCACAGCTTATCCTATAGTACTAATCCTCTTTTTACCTGTGCTTAATCTGCTATTAAATTTATCTGTTGAGCTCTTAATTTTAATTATTGTATTTTTTCAGTTATAAGATTTCCACTTGCTTCTTTTTTTATGGATTCTATTTCTCTGCTATCTTGTCATCTGATTTTTGAACATATTAATTTATGTTTGATAACTCATAATACCTGGATCATCTGTGGCCCTGTTTCTATTGTGTGTGTGTGTGTGTGTGTGTGTGTGTGTGTGTGTGTGTGTGTAATTTTTGGTATTTCTGGTAATTTTTTGTTGAATGTGACATTTTGTATGAAAAATTGTAGAGGCTCTGGATAATGCTATTTTTCTTTAATGAGGATTCACTTATACAATGGTAGGGAGCCTGAATAGGGGAACAGCAACTCATCCAATCAGTGTATGCATATGACAGAAGAGTCTGTGTTTCAGAATTTGTAAAATTCTAGTGTCATCTGCCTGGGTTCAACTTGTAGGCTGAGTCATCTTAGGTCAGTTACTTAATATTTCTGTTCATAAATTTTCTCATTGATAGACCAGGGAAAATATTAGTACTTTCCTTACAGGTGGGTAAGAAGATGAAATGAGTTAATATAGTAAAAGTATTTAGATTAGTATGTGGCAATCAGGAAGTGGTTAATAAGTGTTTGCTAGTGTAGCTACTAATTCTTGCCCTGATCAGATAAAAACCTAAGGCTAAAATCTTCTCCCTTCATTCCTGCATTTCACAAATATTAATTAGAGAGCCTACTTAAGAAACACAAGCAGAGAATGATTAGACCTTGTTAGAAGATAGGATCAGGAAATAGGGTGGAATTGCTAACACTTAGAAGCTCTTGCTATATTGATAGTAGAATGAAAGAGGCAATGTAAGCATCTCAGTGCTCCTCCATGGTTATCCCAGGTAATCGCCTACATGTAATCCAGTCAATTTCCATAATGCTAGGAGGAGTTTCAAGGTGCAAGTCTTTCTCAGTGGAGGTGATTTCAAGGACTGATCAGTTTCCTACTTGCAGCCTCTTGAGTGAGTGTGAGGGGTGGTTAGAAGAAGCCAGCTTCAGGAAGAGGGAGTGAACAGCCTCTAATAGTGTCTCCATTCTCTCCTTTTTTTTGTTTCTACTTCCTTTTGGAGTTGTGTATTCTTGATCTAGGATCCAGGAAAGATATTCTATCAAACCATGAATTAGACACAATTTCATTAGAGAAGTCCCCAAACAATGTTTCTGCCTCACTCGTAAAAGAATCATACTAGTAGGATCATTTCAGTTTGATTGGATTCAGGTACATGATTATGCCAGAGACATTGTACCTGAAGCAATCTGTGTTTTGACTGGTGATAAATTGATAATCACCTCACTGGCTAAGCCAGTCCACAGAGAGGCAGTTAATATTGTGAAACTTCAATAAAGTCAGCTGTCAATGCGATAGATATTACAGGTGAACTCCGTGATCTCTCATTGTAATCCTTTGAATCTCTGTTATCCATCATTCCATAATACATTTGTTTAGCAGGGAAGTCAGTTTCTAAAATCTCGCCATCAAAGTAAGCCTCCACAATAACATTGCTAAATCTGACACACAAATTTCAACAACACTGTCTGAACACTATTTAGCCATCAAATTTAGTGAGGTGATATAAATTTACAGAAGGATGGTAAGAGATTGAAAAGTGTTCCCTTTTGTTTTCTTGGACAATAAGATAGTTTTGGAAGCATATCATTCTCCACTCCCCTTACCAATCAGACTTTGAATAGCAGGTTTTGGTACTAAGCTTCTGAGACTTTCCTACTACTAAATCTTAAGTGGCACAAGTAGAATATTTTCAGGAAAGGAGGCAAAACTTTGAAGAAATAAATACTATAAACAGATTTTTAAGAAAATATTTACTTAGGATAAAGGAATTAGTATTTTGTAGTTATCTTATACTGGGTTTCATTTTCAAAATGAATTGTCACTCCAGTAATTCTTCCTGGAGAACTTGTATCCCACAAAGGCCGAAATTCAAGAGTAAAACCAGGCATGGCTCTACTTAGCATTTCTAGGGTGTTACCTTTTATGAGTAAGATACTTACTCTTCCCATGGTATGTTTTGAATTTATGAGGTCAGACAATTAAGTTCGCAAACTCATCCTAGAAAAAGTGCTACATACCTCATTGCTGAATATCACTAAAATCACCTTCGAAGTACTCCCCTTGGGAAGCCCTGCACCAACGCCAGCGCCTTAGTCTACCTTTCAAAGCAATTTTGGAACTCTTTTTCTGAAATGGCCATCAGAGCTGTCATCGTATTACCCTTAGTACCCTGAATGTCATAAAAATGTCTTCCTTTCAATATTTCCTTTATCTCCAGTTAAAGAAAGAAGTCATTGGGGGCCAGATCAGGTGAGTAGGGAGGGTGCTCCAATGCAGTTATTTGTTGACTGGATAAAAACTCACACAGTGCCATGTGAACTGGTGCACTGTCGTGATTCAAGAGCCATGGATTGTTGGCAAAAAGTTCAGGTCATCTAACGTTTTCATGCAGCCTTTGCAGCACTTCCAAATAGTAAACTTGGATAACTATTTGTCCAGTTGGTATAAATTCATAATGAATAATCCCTCTGAGATTTTATATATATATAAAAGGTTAGCAACATTGCTGCAACAAGTTCGCAAACTTAATTGTTGGACCTTGTATATGAATATTGTAATGAATGATCATATTGTGTGGGGTTCAATCTCCTGAGGAAAGAATTCTCTTTTATATAATCTCAGGAAATAGAATCAGCTCTGTCAAAGCACTAGAGAGCCCAAGTAAACACTTCCTGTATTTAAATTAAGCAGCTTTAAAATTACTTAAAGGGGTCTTACTAATTATTATTCCAGTGGAAAGCTTGGAAGGGTTTGGGAATGCTGTATCTGAATCCACTTCTCCTCTACTCCTGATAGAAATTTTGAAGGGATTTTGTGTAGTTTCCCTAGGTGGTCAATTACAGACCTACATTTCCCAATAATTTTCCAGTTAGTATTCTCAAATATCAAAATACACAAAGGGAAATATAGTCTTGAAGCTATAGTATAAGACATAGTGATACAATCAAAGGTTTCTTACAGTTTAGAAAAATTTTTGGTTTTCCTCATCGTTACTCTGAATAGTATAGGAGAAACATAGAATCAAAACCTTCTGAGGGAAGGGACTTTTCTTCATGATAGTGAGCTCCTTGAGATCAGAGGAATGTATGTATAGCACATCCTAACTTCTCTCAGAGCAAAATGTACAGTATTGTATGCAAAATTTATATTCAATAAATGCGTAATTAAATCTACTGATTTATATTGCTTGGAAAAAAACTTCTCACGTAGGTATTCCAGAACATTCTGATAGCTTAGAAAAAGGTCAATTGTTTCAGGATGTGTTTCAAGCAATCTCTAGGCTGTTTTACTTGCAGTTGGCTTTTTATACCAATAGGACTTTCTTGGTGTCAGTAGAATGCTGCTAGCTAACAGGACGGTTGCTTTGGCTTTTGAACTTGTTCAAACTAAACTTAATAAAAGGGATGGGAAGCAGGGAAGGCAAAAATAAAATTAAAATTAATTTTTTTTACATATGGTGCATTATTTCCAAAACTAAAATTGTATCTGACATGATAATAAAAGAAAATGTTCACAGATTGATTGGAGGCATTGTGTAATGTGTTTCATCACAGTAACAAGCAGTAAATTGAAATGCTCAGAAGGGAAATAGTAATAGTAGCTAATATTTATTAAATCCTTAGATAAGCCATATTCTTAACCTCTAGGAATATTGGCTTCCAGAGCTGGGTAACAGTTCACATTTTTTCTTCAACAATTTGTTTTTCTCACACGGTAATCAGTTGTATTTTAGGCCCAGCTTGATTTCGTTCAGTCCTAGATACGTGAGCCTATGCTAATTTTCATAGTCATATGAAAGGTTTTGGATCTTTTAATAGCATTTCATCAGATGCTTCCAAGGACCTGCCGGAAAATTCTGTGCCCCGTTTACCTTGTGTTTCCAAGTCACGCTCAGTTCTCCATTCCTAGATGTCTTCAATCATTGGGCTCTGAGGAATTTGAAGAGCTCCCAAGGCACTTCATTTTATTAAATGCTCCCCGTGTGCCTTCATGTGCTATGTGGAATTCCATTAATTTGGAACTCAATGTCATTATATTCAGACAAGGCCAGTCCAGAGTGCAGACAGAGGAGTCCACAGAAAGAAGGAAGCTAGAACAATACCCGAAGGAGGAACATAGAGGTAACAAACCAGTATTGTTATTTGCCACACTGAGGTTGAGCTTAGAGAGATTTTTAAACCATTTTAAAACTCTTTGTATGAAAAAGCTGATAGATAAATTTATTGGATTTGGGAAAGAAGTATGGTTCCTACATCATGATGACACAGTTGTGAGCAGATAAGCAAGAGAAAAAAACAGCTCTCCTTCCCACCACTGTCAAGGGATGGTGTATAGCAAGTTTCCAACTCACTTTAATTGGGTGAATGAAAGAAATTGCTACAAAGGAAGATTTTTCAGGACACTAGACAAAAATACCAAAAAACATGATCGTCTCAACAGAACATTAACATTGGATTTACTCGTGTGGATGAGAAGGGCAGTGTGAGGGGCAATGGGGACAAGTGATAACCAAATGCTTGGTCCCTCTAATAAGAGTTGGTGTGTCTGCTCACTAACATACTTTACAATATAAAGGAGGTGGGTGTAAATGGGGACCTGTGCAGCCAATTAGGTTTTTTGTTTGATCTCTAAAACTTTTTTGATTGCTTATTTGCCTTCTATACTCAATAATACCACTCAAACAGTGGGGTGGGATAATCTTAGATGAACTGCTTGACTTGGATTTTTCATCTATAAAGAAATGGATTGTAACAGGTGAGCTTTGAAATCTTTTTGTGCTCTAATCTTATATTTTCTCCTTTCTTCCAACTCCTCTATTACTTGCAGCCCCCTCCACTAACTGGGTTTTACACATGTTGGTGTATACAGAGTTTCTGATTTTAAAAATTGTCTGCAAATGGGAGGAGTACAAAAAGAAAATGAGAGATTTATGGGGGCATGGGGGTTGGTGAAGTATAAAGAGGTAGTTGATGAAAGACTGATTCCCTGGTTCCTTATTTTAAGAAGTTTAATGATAAAGAAGGGATTCCCCAACAGGAGAGACAAAGCAATGGTTTTCTTTCTGCAGCTTAGATATTCTGTAATGTTCTGGAAAGGCCTGTGGGAATCTTGCCTCTGGCAGTCCTGAGCAGGAGGGTTTCCCCAGCTGTCTCCTGTTCCCTGCCCGGACTCACACACTTGACTAGTGGCAGCCCACAGACCCCTTACAGGAGTCTTGGGACAAGATTCCCACGATGGGATGATCTTTGAGAAAGAGATCAGTTGATTGCCATAACCCCTCAGCCAACATTTGCCTTTATTTATTTATTTCTCTAGGTTGACTGAACTGATTTGTTTTCTCTTGTTTTAGGTATTACCTGATAGGTCCAGGCAGCTGCTGAGTTAGCATGGTGGGGACAAGGGATTATTAAGTTCATTGACTTGAAGTCTCACTTTTTTAAAGCAATCTGTCCTGTGATTATTTCAGATATCGGTACTAAGTTTCATAAAGCTTAGCTTATTAGATTTGGGGGCATCATTTCTAGTGTGTACTGGAATGTATATGGAAAAATGAATGTAACTTCTGAAAAATAATTCTTTAGAAAATTACAAATAGCACCTTATGGTACTTTAGGAGCTTCATGGATGTATTTTCAAAAATTAGATTGAAAAATGTAAATCAGCTATGTACTCCAGTGAATTAGGAAACTCATGCCTTTGATAGTAATACAGTTCACTTGAGACCAAAATAATCCCTTATATGCCTACCTACTTCTTGGATCACACTGCATCTTGTCATAGGGGACACCATTAGACCTCTACCAACGAACAAAAACCACAACTGGGGATCCAAGCAGAAATGCTCAGGTTATCTCAGTAAAAGAGGTCTTGGAATACAGACAATGCTCAATAAATATTTATTGAAAGAATAAAACTAAAGAAACTGCTAACTGCGTGCTGGGGATGATGAGGTTTGTGATACATAGCAAAAGTCAATAATTATCTATTCAGGAAAGCACAGCAAAGAGGACATGTGAGACTGATATGGGGTGAACTAAGCGCCCTGGACGCAGCTCAGCCTCTGTTATACACCTATGTCTGTGGAGAAGTCATTTCTACTGTGTGGGCCCCTGTTTCCTCTCTGTAAAAGGAAGAGGTGGTCACTGATTTGTTTTCAACCTGTGATTTTCCGTTTTCAAACTAAGTCTTCTGAAGAATTCTAATATACACAGTAGGTAAAAGTAGGCACTGTTGGGTTGAATCAGGAAAGGCACCTCTGAAGCCCTGCCTGCTCTGCCACCTTCTGGACCCCCCACAGCACAGAGTTTGACAGTGACAGGACTTAGTGATCTGTGAGGTCCTACCCAATGATGTTTTGGGCAGTTTTAACCATTAGTGTTCCTGACTGGAGGCCAATGGGGAGTACTTGAGGAGATATTGTGAGAAGTACTTCTTTAGAGTGTCATCTGCCTTTAAACCTCCCTGGTAGTCTCTAACTCAGTTGATGGCATCACAATCTATGTTGTCTCCTACACCTGAACCCTGGGAGTCATTCAAGACCCCTCCCCTCATTGCCCATAAGTCACCAAGTGCTGTCAGTTTTTACCTCTGGACTATTTCTAGAACTTACCATTCCCTCTCCAATCTCATTTCCACCACCAGGATTCAGGTGCTTATCTCCTTTTTCTTGGAGAATCACAACAAATCCTGAACCAGTCTTCTGACCTTCAGTCTTACCCCCACCCACCCACCAGCTATGTCACTCCTTTACATAAGTCTTTTAACTATTCCCCATGGCCTATAGGACAATTCCACTCTTCTTAGGAGGGCGGACAAGGCTTTCCATGACCCCTCTCCAGCTTCTCTGTTATTCACCATCTGTAATTCATGCTCTGGCAACATCAAGCCGCCTGAGGTTCTTTGGATAAACCATGTGGTATTGCACCTTTACCCCTTAGGTTGTTGTGATTCTTCTCCTATCTTGCCCTCCACTCCTTTTTTCTGTAGCTAATTTCTAATCTTTCTTTAAGACTTCATGCATGTCATCCTTATAGAAAGCCAGCTAAGTGCCCCGCTGTGTGTTTTGGGAAGGACTCTGCATGTGCTAACATATTACGTTAAACTTATCCAGATAGATCTGTCTCCTCCACTAGATTGTAACTCACTGGAGACCAAGTCTTATTTCTTCTTATACTTCTTGTTCCCCAGTGTTAACTATAGTGCTTGGTGCCCATTAGGCACTCAGGAAGTGGCGTATCATGGGATTATCTCTGGTCTCAACACATCAACTCACTGATTCAGTTTCATGTAAGATCATTCAAGAGATGCAAGTGAGCTCAGGGGCAAGTGAGGGCCTAATGTGAAGTCTAGTGCTTTCAGAATTTAATAACCACTTTTTAAATAGAAATTCACATTTATTCTATTCAAGTATTTATCATAAATTTATTTTAAGCGTTCAAAGCACTATGTGCTTTTCCTTTTAATAAATGACATCATTTAAGAGAGAAGTCAAAATACGTAAGTGAAGAATGTTCAGTAAATTTACTCAAGTACACTTGTGGGTATTTTGAGTAAATGTCCAATGGTTCTTTTGTCCTAACATGAGCCTCCTGTCAGGTGAATGCCCCCTGTCCCCTAAGCCCAGCACACTTGAGAATCTCAGTCAGAAATGCAAACTTCTTTAGTGTATAATTTTCCTTCTCTTTGCCAAGCACCAAGGCTGCCTCTAGCTTATGTGGCACCTTTGTGTGGATTAGGATACAGTGACCTCTGCGGTAATGCAGCCACAAAGGCACAGGGCTTGGCTACAGAGCCATGCCTCAGCTAAGAAAAAGGTTACTGTCCTCTAGACTGATGGCCCCACAGGAAGGAGAGCAGGATTTGAGCTCCTCTACCAAGCACTTTGTGACATGCACAGAACTACCCTGCCTGATGCAAAGCCACACATCTCCCTCTTGCCCCCAAATAACCATCTGTGGCTCTCAACTAAGCAGGAAGAGGACTAGGTCTCTTGGAAGAGCGTTTTGGTTGGCTCTCTTGTGAAGAAGCTGCACTTGCCACTTTGCTGTGGCATTCTGTGGTGCTTTCTGAGCTCTGACCAGGAGAAACCCCTTCTTTGCAAAGAATTGTCACTGTGTATAACTAGCTCATTTTGCTAAGTGACAAAGCTGAATCTGTCACAACAGGAGCCAAACAAAACAATGATCGCCAGCTCGTGTGCATTTTGACGCACTCTGTAGTAAGCATTATTCACAAGCAGTTAATTATTGGTCTTCATGCATGAAATAAATGTGACATTTGAGACAGATGTTTACTGTTTGTTACATTCTCCCCCCCCTAAAAAAAACCCCCCCAAAACAAAAAACTCCAGCTACTGAAATTGGCTGACATTACCATCACAATGTGCAGCATTTGTCCATCGGGGTTGTATTCTGTTCTCTGACCCATAGGAACAGCCCGCAGGTGTTACCACAGGGACAAGATTTTCTTTTTATTGACAGGATAGCCGGAGTTTCTGAAACAACTGTGCTCAGGCTGAAACAACTGCCAAGTTCCACCAGGGGCTGCTGTTGAACTTCTTAAAAAATGTCATATTTTGGAGGAGGGGGTGGTGGTGGTTGATGGGGAGGGAGGGATGGAAATGGAGGAAGAGGAATAGGATAAAAAATCTTGGAAGAAAACCTGACATTTCTGTCTGAGGTGGAGCATGCTTTGCTGATGCCATACACAGAATGTTTCGGAAGTGTCAGTAATGAATACTTCTATCAGGAATCTTCATATTCTATATCTCTGCATATCATATACCCCAAGGAGTGTCAAAAAAAGACATAGCTGTCACGGTCTAATTTTGGATCTGAAAACTATGGTGATTGTCAGGCATCTTTTCCCATGTGTGATATTTATCTTGTCTCACAAACAAACTGAGTGGAGGGTTTTCTAATTAATTTCCAAGTTTCTCCCATGATAATTTTCCCCTTAATATATTAATACGATGATTTAAATCTTCATTCAGAGGCAGACTTTTGGTTGAAAAATCACTAAAGGCTTAGATAGTGTTTAGTGTTATCAATAAGCTACACATTCAATCGATAAAGTAGCCCTTTCCTCCATTTTTATTTTAGAGGCATCAGTGGGCTTTTATCTTTTTTAAGTATATTAAGGAAATCACGAGTGAGCTGATTTTGTTATTTTTCTTCGTTTGATTGGAAGCAGTTCTTAGGCTTTTATCTTATTGCTTGTGGAAGAGTTGCTTTAAAAGTTCTTGATTTGATGAGAAGGAAGTAAATTTTCTTCTTTAATATATTCCCTTCAGAGAAACTTGATTTTCTTTTAATAAAGGAACCAGAAATAGACCATTGAATAGGGCACCTCCCTGAGATATACAAATCAATTGGGGACAGCAAGTGAGTTCATCTCTTCTTCCCCTGCCCAATATCCCTATTAATAGAAAATGTAATAAAAAGCATAACATCATAAAAAGTCTAAGGACAGGAGTAAGTTGGAGTTATAATGTATGTTTCTGAAATAGCATATTTTTTAAATAGTTGAAAATGAAAGCTATGTCTTTCATAATAAGAAGTCACATTTGGAAGAATTTTATTTATTTTAGGCAATGCTTATATTTTTATTTAATATTATTATACTTTTAGCTACAAGGTTGCCTCAAATTTCATAAAGATTGTTTTTTCTCAATTCACCTTTAAAATATTTGATTACTGGGTTATAGGGCTGTCTGTGAAGAAATATTTATCTTTCTCTGAAAAGGACATTCAAACATCATTGGACAACCATGGCGGCAATAAAAGATAAATTCTTAGTCTTATAGGAGACTTTTAATTATTGGCAATTAAATGTGAAATTCTTGGAAATACACAAAACTCCTTCTTCTTATAGGACTGGAGCTTATATTTGTGACTTTTGTTCTGTATGAGGATTTATTTCTTTTCTTCTTTCTCCAACCCCCAGCACCTGCCATTCAAATGCTTTTCTTAGATTCATTAGGAAAATTTAATAACCAAATATCTAGTGAGAAAGGAATTTTTAGGGTTCGATTGCTCTGTTAGTAATTTGTGTATTTTTTCTATCTTAGAGATTGTATGTAAGCACCATGAAAATCAACCTTTTAAACACAGATTGATTCTGACAGTTTTATTTTACACGATTTCCAAGAACTAGCATAGAAAAGCATCTTAATTGAAATAGTTCTCCTTTTGGCTTTTATTTTATTGTCCTTTACTTCTTGACATCTTGTACATTAAATCAGAGGCTGTTTTAGAGACATGAAATGACAGCTTTTTCAGAGCCCGATTCTGGATCGTGATAGATCTGCACTTCTCAAAGCAGACAGGCTGCTCTCAACAGCTTCCGAGAAGCTTCCTGCGTGATACGCACGTCACCTGAAACACAACCATAAACTGCAGGTTAATCACCGAGGACCGACTTGTGTCAATCCCCTGCTGCCTGCTTCCCATCGAAGAGGAAGAAAGCCAAGAAGTATTTTTTTCTTTGCTATTTAATTTAACAGAATCTGGGCTCAACTTTAGTTTGAAATGATGTTATATTTCCTGTCGGCCAGGATGGAAAGGCCACTCATGTAATTTAGTCGTGTGTTGCAAAGAAAAATCAAAGCATCCTCATGGAATATTTCTCCCGATTGTATCTTCCTGTGCAGAGAGAACACAAAGTGAACGAGATGTGACACAGGCTTGCACAGAGAACCCATTTGTTACACTGAAATTCTGAGGAAAATGCTATTTGTGTTACTGTGATGTTTTGGGGTTAGAAGAGAATTATTTGGGAAAAAAGATGTATTTATATCAGAGTCAGTAGGAATAAAAATGACACAGAGTGCAACAATATGATAGCACAGGAAAGAATGGAGCACAGACCAGATCAGTCTTCCCTCAAGGTAGAAAGCAAATGTTTTATAATAGGAACACTAACAAGATGGGATGGGTATCTAGATTTGTTTTCCAGTTCTACCTAGCTCTTTGTAACTTTGCCATGTAAGATTCAGAAATTGGAGCCAATTACCATAATATGTGGTGGTTTGTGGGAGCTTGTTCTACATCAGACAGTTAAAAGGTTTTATTGCTATTAGGAGCATGTTAATGCCCTTGATTATGTCTCTACTTGCTTTGTAATGTCTCTTGTTGAAGTATAGAATTCTTTTATCTTATTACATTATGCAAAAACTTGAATTGAAAAGATATTTGCAGGAACATTTAAAGTAGGGCATCAATCAGTTTCAAAGAAGAGAAAATGTTCTCGGAATAGCTTATAAAAGGATAACTGTCAGTTTTATTTTGGATGAACAAAGGCAGCAACGTAAAAAGCACTTTATTGTAAAAGCATACTGTGCAATTCAATAAATATGCCATATAAATATAAAAGAGAAGAAAGTTCATAATTATCTGATGACTTAAATGTAATTTAAGTAATACTTTTAAAATGCATCAAACAGCAAAGCACTCTTTTTCTACTGGGTTCTGAGTTCTAACCTCTCAGTCCCTATCAGGTGATAACTTAATTCTCTCTCTCTGGTAACGTTAAGGACTTCAATGGATTAGTCACGATCGTGTTTTTAATATATTTCAGAAAGATACAGAAAGGAGTATGTGTGGAAAGCATTAGCAAAAGTTTTAACAACCACTGAATGATGCAAGCTTTTCAAAATAATTTGTTCTTAGCTGCACAGTATTCAATTGTTTCTCATCCTGTCAATGCTGCTATAAGACAATCTTGAATTTAAATGTAACTGTATTTGGACTTAAAATAGCACTTGCAAGTGTTTTGTGTTTGTTAGGAAAATCCATTAGCTGTGTAATTTCTGGACTGTCTAAATCAGGGTGCTTTGTTACTTTTCGTATAAGGATACTTACTTCCTTATAATTAGAAATAGTTTTTTAAAATTTTATTTTAGAAAGATAGTTTTTAACTGTAAATGCTAAATATATAATTTTAATTTCAAACGTGTTTCCCAGGTAATAAACATTAGCCTGATAAATGCTGCAGAGATGACTCTTTTTGACAAAGTGTAAAAATCTACAATGTGAACTATCTATTTAAAACAAATAGAACCAGCACATGGAAGGCATAATGTAAATTTTCAGAATAGGAAAAAAAAAATCAATTTTTCTATAATTTATGTTTCTACAGATATCTACATGCATCTAGGCATAGATACTTCTCTGCGCATAGTAAGCACTTGATAAACATTTGTTGATTAAAGTTAAAGTATAAAAAGAAAAAGATCCCAATCAGTAAAAATCTGTCTTTTGTCTTGTAACCTGACAAAGGGATACTAATTACTTATTAACATAGTAATATAAATTTTCTCCCAGACACAGGCATTTTTGTGATCCCAAAATCGTCATCTGAAGTCAAGTAAGCAGGCTAATTCACTCTCCAACATAGTTGTAGCTTGTAAAATTATATATATATATTGTATATATATAATATATACAATATATATATTTCATGTATATATAATATATTTAATTTCATATTATATATAATATATATAAATATATTAAATATATATTTTTTTAATTAAAGTTTATTGGGGTGACAATTGTTAGTAAAGTTACATAGGTTTCAGGTGTACAAGTCTGTAATACATCATCTATATATCACAATGTGTGTTCACCACCCAGAGTCAGTTCTCCTTCTATCACCATATATTTGATCCCTTTTACCCTCATCTAATACTTGTAACTTAATTTGTAACATCGTTTTTCTAGCAACTTTTTTCTCATCCCTATTGTATGATTCCTAATTCATTAAAATAAGTTTCTCCTCATTTCAATGGGTCTTATCCAGACTCTGTAGAAAACAGCACTCAGTCTGCTTCTACTCTGAGATACCCTCCTTTCTCGTGGCCTGTTTGGGGACACTCTCATTTTGAAAGTACATGGAAAATTATCTCATAAAAGAAATTTAATAACAACAGA
The DNA here is from genome assembly GCF_001890085.2 of Hipposideros armiger. Taxonomy (NCBI): domain Eukaryota; kingdom Metazoa; phylum Chordata; class Mammalia; order Chiroptera; family Hipposideridae; genus Hipposideros; species Hipposideros armiger. The sequence goes on along the minus strand of NW_017731477.1, from coordinate 3,417,562 downwards.
ACTTCTGAGATTTAAAAAACGTAGAATTCTTAAGTTATTGGACTATGGGAAAAGCAGTAATTTATAACCAGCAAGTTAGTATGTTGTACACATCTGTGTACTGTTTCAGAAAAATAAAGGTTGTTACCATAGCAACTGCCACATAATATGGAACATACGTTATTTGTGAGATGCCAGGCTTTGTGTTAAAAAAAAAAGCATAAGTGTCCCCCCCGCCCCCCCAAAATACTCCCTCCTCATGGCTGCTCTCTGATGTTTCAAGGATTTCTACCTTTTTTTTTTCACTATTATAAGGGGTTCTCTTCTTTAATGTCCTGTTATTTTAAATATTTTTCTTATTTTCTATTTCCCATACTTTCAGAATTTGTCGTCTAAATTGATAAGTTTGCATAAGTATTGCTATGGTTTGGTGACTACTATAAAAATATTTTCTCACCTAGTCTTATCTTGTTAATTTTAGAAATGCTAGTTAATTTTTTAGGTATAGCAATCTGTGTGTAGTAAGGACGTATGTGGCCACTGTGACTACAGCAGGTAAGATACCTAGTAATACTTAATTTGAGTTGGCCCTCTTAGGGTTTTATAACTGTATTGTCCAACCATTATGGTATTTAACTCCTTTTTGAAAAAATTAAAATATCATGTAGAAGTATGTATCTATTTTATGGATGTCATGTTTCATTTGGAAATTTGTCCTATTTAAGTTTACTTGAAATGATTATTTAGATAGTATTGATCATTCTATCATGAGAAAATTTTACTCCTTTACTACGGGAGATTTCCAGTCCTTCTTGGTTTAGTGTCAAAGGATAAGAAAGTTGGCTAACAATTCTGAGATTTCTATTTTAATAGAGGTCCTTTTAGTTTTTTATAGGCAGATAATGAATCAACAACAGAATCAAGGTACTTATATAAAATAAGGGAACCTTCAACATGCCTGGACAAGGGATCAGAATATCCAACTGAGAAATGAGAATCTGAGAACAACTTAACACTTTAGAACAATGGTTTTTGACCCTTGCTGCGTCCACTTTGTGGTAGAGATTTTTGATAGGTACATGCATCTGATAAGATTGAACTTCTTGTGCATGGTGACTTTTTAGCTCAGATTTAATATATAATTACAATCATTGACATATTTTATCCAGTTAGAGGTTTCCTGGGGAGCTGTGTCTGAGTTTTCCTTTGCACCAAACAGGATGCTGGGTACTAGCTCTCTTTAAAGACAACTCTCTTCAGAACAGTCTGTGTTATAAAAATATGCTATATCAATCCTAAAAACAGAACACTTATGGTGAAAAATGACACTCTGCCTCAAAAAAAAAGGCTTGATAGTTTAATCAATAAACATTTATTAAACATCTACCATGTGCCAGGCACAGTTTTGGGGATATAAAGATGAATAAGGGCTTCCCTGTCTCCAGGGAACTCACAAATCAGGTCAGGGAAGAAGTGCACTCCTAGCCAATACAATGAGGTATGTGCTGTGACCCAGTTTTCCACAGGCTTCACCAGTCAACAACAACAACAGCAACAATAATAGTCAACATTTATTGAACACTTACTTTCCTGACAGGTACCTCAGATGCATTTGTAATTTAATCCACACAATAGTGCTCTGAGGGTTTTCCTGACAAGACACTGAGGCTGAAAGAGTTTGAGTAACTAGCCTAAGGTTATACAACTGAGTTGGGATCCTCATGCCTGTTATACCTGAAATAATACATCTTGACTCCTTTTCCCCATCTACACTGCTACCATCTTCATGGAAGGGACCTTCATCTCTCCCTGGGCTCAGCAGCAGCTGTCTAATTGGTTTCCTTGCTGCCACTTTGCCCCTAAGGTCCATCTCCACTCAGCTCACAGAGGGGAGAGCGTATATGAGATCACGTGTCTTCCCTGCTTGGACCCTTCCCATGGCTTTCCATTACATATAGAATATAATCCAAGCTGTTGTCCATGATTTACAGTGTCCTGCAGAGTTTGCCATCCTCATCACCCCTTAAACTTCAGTTCTTACTGCTCTCACCCTAGCTTAAATACTATGCTTTAGACCAGAGATCAGCACACTTTCTCTGTAAAGGTCCAGATAATAAATATTTTAGGTTTTGTAGGCCATACAGTCTCTGTTGCAGCTACTCAACTCTGCTATTATAGGGCAAAAGCAGCCACAGATAATACATGAACAAACATGTGACTGTGTTCCAATAAAAGTTTATTTACATAAACAGGCAGCAGGCTGGATTTGGCCCCCAGACCATAGTTTGCTGGCCCTTTTTTCAGACTTATTATCCTTCTTTTTGTTCCTCCAGTATGCCAAGTCTTCCTACCTCAGGGTCCCACGCTCTGCCTCCATGTCTTTCCTGAGCTGCCATTAGCCCTCACTATGGATGAGAGATTTCTACTTGGCCTCCATATTGAAGTACCTCCCTCCACCCCATCTGTACACCATATCACCTATTTATTGTCTGTGTCACCTCGGTAAGGTACGCTCTCTGTGATGAAGAATCCTTTTGCCTTGCTCACTGTGGTATTTTCACTGACTAGAGCAGAGCCGGAGGCACAGCAGTCGCTCAGTAAGCATTTTTTGTTGAATAGAGTACAAGCCTGTCTGAATTCGAAGCTTGTGCTTTTAATGATTTCTCAGTGTTTTCCTTCCATAAAACAAGGTCACCTCAATGATAATTTGAGGGATTTATCCCACTGGACTCCTAGAAGACCTCTGCACCCTCACAAAGCCCCTCCTCCTATGTATTTCTGGTTGACCCCAGGGAATTTCTCCCATGGGCATGTGGGTATTGACCCCTCTTATGCTGTTATCACTGCCTTTTACTGACACTGTTACCATGTCTACTGGCTGTCTTCACTTCTGCCAGTCTCCTCTGTCATTTCTAATACACAGCTCTGCACTCACTGGACACCTTGGATGTCTTACACGACTTCTGGGGGCCACAGAGACTACACAGTGATGGCTGTTGTCCCCACTGCACACTGCTGCCGCTTCTGCTGAGAATCCAGCTCTCTGAGCACCACTGACTCCGTCCAGCATTCGAGCCTTCTGCTGGGATAACCATTGCTTCCAGTCCCACTAGATGCCACCACTTCAAAGGTCCATGCTGCCTTTGGTCAATGGTGGAGTTGAGAAGGACACCCTTTTTTTTTTTTTTTTCTCTCAACTGAATGGTCCTGAGTTAGTGCTGCATAGGTACCAAGGCCTTAGAGTAGTTTCAATTTTTACTTACCATGTCTCTTCCTAAGTATCGTAGCAGACCCTTATATGATGCTTGTGTGTGCCAGGCATTGTGGGAAAGCTTTACATACTAAATTTGTTTAAACCTCACGATAGACCTAGGAGGCAGGAACACTATCATTATCATCTTCACTGAGACCAGAAAAGTTAACTGACTCACTAACTTACTCAAGGCATCTAGTAAGTGACAGGACTGAGATTTGAACCCAGGTAACTGGGCTTTAAAATTCTTGCTGTTACCAGTCTATGAAGACTGAGACATGTGTTCACAAGGTTAAGCTGGGGACAGATGCAAGGGACCAATACCACACTGTACTCTAAATCTCCCTTCATCTTTCATCCTGGGGCTTGTCGCTTAGTCTTTTAGTCCCCGCAGTATCCCATGTGCAGAAATTCCTGGGTACACAATGTTGGCTTTCTAGATCCTTGCAGATATGTCTGACCTGAGGCTCAAGTGAGAACTGCTCTCTCATACCCTCCCCTGAGTCAGGTGCTAAAGTAGATACTTGAACAATGTCTGTGACACAAAGGAGTCGTGAACTCTTCAGGGAAGGAAGTGAAATTTGAACTGGGTTCTGAAAGATGAATGTGATTTTGCCAGTCAGAGGCTTAGAAAAAAGGGATATACCTAGACCAAGGGATAAGAAGTAGGGAGAAGCCAGGCTGGGAAAGGAGAATAAGCTAGATCTTGAAGGGCTGTGATGCGTGCTAAGGAATTTGGATTTTATTTTAAAGTCAAGGATAACAGTTGGAAAAGTGGGGGAAGTAGCACCAACATGAGTACTAGACAGAAAGGAGCTCTCTAATATTCTTGTCAAGGGGAGGTTTCCAATTCATGGTTCAAAGTCTGTATGATGTCTGCTTGGCCAGTGTGCAGTTTATAATATTAATTGAGATAGGACTCTGTTTGTGGTTCTAATGTGAACTACAAGACTTAAAAATGCCCTTTTATCAAAATCAGTTCTATTTCCCTCATTCCTTGTGATAATGTCTCCTCTCTCTATGCCTGCTTCCACCCCACTCCAGCAGGAGTGGAGGTGAATCCTTAGTATTTTCTTCTGCTCAAATGACCCCAGGAAGTTACAGATCTACTGCTGTAGAGGACCTCAACTGTGCAGACAATGTCACACACACCCTATTGTCTTGAATGGCTTCATCCAGGTTAACCTGTCTTCTGGGGACCATTGTGGGCTCTCTTAGCCACCATCCAGCTGTGAAGGGTAGGAAAGTACTAACCCTTAGTCTAAGAAGCTGCCTGCCAAGCATAGTCATCGCTAATGATTGGAGACTCCTCAGTTTTCATGGACACCTAATTAGGCAGCTATTTACATTTCATTTTATTTATTCTCATGACTCCTTTCTAACTGGCACACTAATGAAGTTCCTCTGTGACATCACAATGCTCCAACTGATGAAGTATGTCTTTCCTTTGAGAATTAAATGCCTGTTTGAAATTAATGAGTCTCTTTTACCCAAACTACTTCTGAGTTTTGTCAGCTCTGTTGGCACGAAATATTTAGACTCTTGTCAGAACAGAGATCTTAGTTCTTTGGCAAGTTTACATGAAGCTGTAGAGGGAGAGTAACCCAATCAATCTGAGCAATGTGTCCCCCCACCTTTTTTCCCACCCCAAGGAGTAGGAGGTATTGGGGCATCGAATAATTTCCAAGGTTGCAGAAGAGCAGGATACACCCTAATGAGCCCTTTGAGGAATTAAAAAGAAACTATCAGTCTGATGAAACATTCACCATCCTTGTATGTAACTTGCTTCCTGTTTTCCTAGGCTCAATCCAGGCACATGCATTTTTCTATCCTCGTGATTTCCCAGGTTTTAAAAACAGTGGGACCCTTTTCTTAAAAAAAAAATGAGATCTTCAATGATTTCCATACATAAAACAGGTAACAGTGGAGCTGCAGAGGTTGAAGGGGGTGGCGGAGCCAGGAGAGCTTTCCACCTGCTGCCCTTCTGCAGCTCCTCTCCGCCACCCCAGCAGCTGCAGGGCTCTGAGGAATCGGTGTGAAACTTCCTGCTCTATCCCACCCATTCATTCTGACGTCTGCCCTAGGAGGTATAGCTTATATGGAAAAGGGTACAAAGACACATTTTAAAAATGATCTATTTTCTCTTAATAGTGAATTACTCTAGACTTCCCTTGATGGCCGCTGGAAGTGGCATGACTTCTTCAGGATACTACAAAGAACACAAAAATACAGCGGTTCTCAGAGGCATCCTCTCGTGGGTCTTCTTTGCCTTCTTCTACTCTCATATGTATTCTTGTAATATATTACATGTATCATTCTTCCCACCAAGAGGGGAAAGGGGTCCTTTTGCTTCAGCACTAATTATTGCTGTATTTTCAGTGTTGAGGGTTAGAGTGGGCACGGACTCACATAAACTATACTAGAACCACATACGAGTGAAAACCAACTTGGGGCTATTTTTAGCCTAATTCTAGCCTTTTTGGAGAACCAGAAATATAACACTTTGAAATCACCCACATTTAAAACTCAGAAGAAACAACAAAAACTTTTATATAAAGATGATAAATAATTATAAAGTAAATTTCTACACTGTTACAATCAGTTCAGTTGGTGAAAGAGAGGCGGGAAGAAGGGCAGGGAACGTGAGAGACGGAAAGGAGAGGGAGAGAACATGAGATGTGGAGGGTCGCGAGGAAAGACGATGTCTGGCCCATTCAGGCAGCCTCTTCTGCTTCCAGCTCTAGGGGCTCCATTCAGGGTCTTCCTGCTGGGTGACCTTCACCTGATGGTCAGCATCACGCCAATCCTGCCCTGATATGACCTGCTGAGCCAGTAGGCGCAACCAGAGCCATGTCCACAACGTGGCCGAGTCTCTCCTGTGTCCCCTCCTGTCTTGGCTTGTTGTGAAGTTCCTTCTGGGAAAATCCCCATACCTTCCTGGGAATGCCTGCCCCAAATCCACTCTGTGTTCAAGGAAAGTCGCTGGGCTGTGATGCTCTTACATTTTTTGAGAAATGTTTTCCATGAATCAAGGAGAAACGTGAAAATTCAAAGTATTTTACTCTTCCTAGGGCTTTTAATTTTCTTCCAATTTATTTTGAGAAATGATTTTAAAAAAAAATGAAAACTCAGCCCCTGAGGGATAAGTGATTTTCAAGGATACTGTTTCTAAGCTTTAGTCATTTCTATACCTTTTTCACGACTTTGCTGTGCCTGCATGCCATCTGTGATATTTTTTCTCAATATTTTTTCTTAAATCAACTTAAAAGGGAATAATTCTAAGTAATAAAATTTGTGAAATCACAAGTTATATTTTTAAAAATAAATAGATAAACAATGAAAATGTTTGGATATGTGGCAACTAAAATGATCTCTCCAGTGGTAAATGTTCCATAGTTCGGGAAATAACGTTCATTCTAGGAAACTGTTGCTGGCTTATGACTTTGAATCTAAACTTAGGGCCTGATACAATTACCCACAATGCATCGAAGAGGAAAGGAATGGGAAAGATGGCAGGCCAGGGAGGTGACAGGGACCTACAGGCCCCAGGATAAGACTTATTAAAGTCTTGGAATTTTTTCAATATAAGTAAAATGTGTATGTATTTATCACACACACACACACACACATACACACACACACATTCAATTTATATCTGTTTTGAGTGATAAAATTATTTTCAGTCTGTTTCACAAGGGCACCATTTAGGTTTTTTTCTTGTTGGTTTCAGCAAGGTCTTCTAGGTAGTAGTGCATTTTCCTGAAGATGGGGTGTTGGTTCTTTCATTGTCCTGTATTTGTTATTACATAAATAGACAGGGTTTTTGTGATTGAAAGAATCATACTACTTAATAATACTCTCAATCAATTAAGCAGCTTTGTAGTTTCTCAGGAAAAAGATAAAATAAGGTCATTATATTATTACTTCATGTTTTTCTGCTTGCCATAGAACTTCCTTTTTCAGATCAGGGCAGATAGAACAAAGGATCAGTGTTTATTATTCATTTTTTTCCCCCAAGAGTATGTTCTCAGGTCTCATTATTTGGAGGTAGCTGTGAAAAGAAGGATCGGGAAAATAGAAAGGCATAGTTAATTGTGTAATTCATAAAAATAGAAAATTTCTCTGTTCATATTTCTTTTCTGAATGCATTTTTCCTCAGAAAAAGTGAATGAAATAATTTTTTCTCTTTCTCAAAACTCATGGATGCGACACAATACATGTTACATAATAATTTTCGTTACAGACTTTGGGAAAGCAGGGTAACAAGTAAACACTCTGTACAAAGTATTTTATGAAAATTTTGATTCTGAAGTTTGAGGATGAAAAAAGGATTCCTTTGCTTCTTAGAAAAGAAATCCTGAAAACAAATGAACAAATGATCTCAATGCACGGACATCTAGCTGAGCCCCGGTCTGGGAAGAATGACATACCTTCAGCATGAAGTAGCTACAAGAAAAAGACATGTAGTGACGGAGGGGAAAAAGAAATCAGAAAGTGGAGCCATTAAAGGAACTGTGATATGAGGAAAACATTGTACAGGAGATGTGACCAAAGATCTCAGATCTGAGAGCTGAAAAGGAAAGAAACTAGTTAAAATTCCACTGCTCATTCGCTCCACGGGAGTAATAACATTACTGTTCGATGCCACTTGCCACTTCATTTTTAGAAACAATTAAAAGATGTAAATATTTATGAATGGCTGTGTATATTGTAATCCTATTTTGAAAACAAACAGTGCCTTGTATCTTAGGTGCTCAATGCTGGGTTCTGTTGGGATTCAGGGGTGAAAGCAAACCCTTCAAAATGAGTTCACTGCTGCAACTTAGACAAAAGGACGCAACTCAGAGAGTGTGTTCTGTTTGCCTGCAAGCTGTTGCCTATGCCAAATGAGCATTTAAAAAACCATTCAAATTAAGTTGAAAATTTGTAATTATATTTTCCCTTTTAATTGTAACTTATGCAAATGTTATATTACAGCTGTACAAATAATTTTTGCTTCAGACTACAACATCCACATTCAATCTAGCACATAACATCCTGACACAAGATTCGTACTAAGCTGCAGTTGCAGATTTAGAGGCTTGAGTGAGAGCTCTTACGGCTTCTATTGCTGTTACCCTGCAGTTAAGCAGAGATTGCAAAGTGGCAGGAGAGGAGGGAGACAACTTCGCTATAATAATATGCTGGAGGCAATTTATGAATAGAACACAAACAAACAAAAGGCATGACATCTAAGAAACCAGGTGGTCGTTTGATGAAGTGGACATTGTAGCCTTGCCACAATTGATGAATCTGCTTGCAGGGGATTAGTTATAGGAGGAGGCTGCTTGTGATTCATTTGTTAATTGTCATGCATTTTAAACCACCCAATGCAAACGGAAATCGCGTATTTTCCATTTTCAATGGAAATTTCACTTGGGGACATCATGTAGAAACCATTAAAATTTTTAACCAAGAGTGAAAGAAGCATGGATTGTTTTAAACACACACACACACACACACACACACACGTACACGTGAAAAACAGAAAAAGCTCCACCCCCCCCACCAATGCAGCATATTGTTCTGATTACTGAAGCATTTTCTTTATGTAAATTTGGGAAGGTTTTCATATGATTGGGAGGGAAATGTGGAGAACCTTGGTGTATTTCAATCCAGTTGAATGCTGATCAGCTTTTTGTGTTTAACAGTGTTTTGGAAGAGACGAAAGAAGAAAGTTTATGACATCCTCAAATAACAACCTTGTTGAAAAATAAGGCAAACTTATGGCAAACGATGAACTATGATAAAATGACACATGCGTGTTTATAGATCTAGCAGAGAGTGCAACACTTCATTTTTTCAATGGGGTAAACAGATCTAATGTGACTTAGTGATTTGTTCAAGGTCACACATCTAATAGCGGTGAAACCTATTTCAAACCTAGGAGGTCTAACTTCTTGTCTTTTGTTTTTTCCATTATCAAAGCGTCTGTCAACTGGAAGCTGCACAACTAAAGATTCTATTTGCTAAAGGTGGGTCCTTCCTATACTTGCCTATGAAAAGAACTTTGACTCAGTTGGAAAATCGTATTGGTTTTTACATATTTTCATAGGTTCTAGATAAAGATTGGAAGGTTTGGTTGGTCTCTAATTTGTTTTGATTAGTTAAGATTGATCTTTAAACTATGGAAGATGCAAGATAAAGATCTCATAGCCATGAAAAGTATGCTATAAATCCATATGTTTTAGGTCAAAGAGGAAATGATTAAAAGTCCAGATTGATTCTTATTGTAAAAGCACAGTACAAGGAAATGCTTAAAAAAAAAAATGGCCATGGTCAAAAACCCTGATGGTGTGTGAGTTATCAGCTTGGGAATGCTTATGGTCTGAGCCTCATTTATTACTGCTCTTGACCTAGTCTGTTATGTAAGCAGCTATGACAACAACTATCCCACTTTTACTTGTGCAGAAGCTTGGGGACGAATGTCTGAATTGATGATGGTGAGGTTGGTGTTTTGGTCTATGAGCAATGATTTCTTACAGGTGTTTATAGGGATGCTTGTTTCTTTGTTAATGGATTCTTTCATTCACCAGTTCATGTGTGTATTGACTTATTCATTATGCAATTATTGGATACTTACTATGTGTCAGGCAACATTATGTTTAAGACTGGGAATACAGATTGACAAAGTAAAATTAAATAATTTATTTAATGAGTGTTTATTGTCTCCATGTATGTTAAGGTTTGATGGAACCAGAAATTTTTGACTTCTGGTCTCATTCCTCATCCAGGGAGTCAGCTGTGCAGCCCATGTCCAAAGCCAGGTTAGTTTGCCTAGATCTCTCATCCAATCACACTGAGTGTAGACTCCTAGATATAGACTCTTCTTCTTGCATATCTTACCTGAATGGCAGCTTTCAAGCCCATACCATTGAAGGTACCCAGCATCTTCCATGCTCGGATTGTGGTTCAAAGCATGGATGTTGAAATTAGAGGTGTATGGTTCATATCCATGCTGCACAACAACCTAGGTGAGTGTCCTTATTGTATATTTAGTTTCCTCATCAGTAAAATGAGTATAATCTGCAAAGGTTGCAGTGAGGATTCAATTTAAATAAACAAATGCTTGACACTTAATAAGGGTGACAAATGGTGGTGACTAACAACATTTTGCTAAAATTTGCTCTTCTTTCAAAGCCCATTTCCATTTGCAAGTGATGCCTCTTGTTTACCATGGATTAACCCGATGTGCCCATGACATTTGGCTCTGTGAGTAGTGACTTTGACATCTGGAGTTTGTATGAATCCTCTGGTTTTCTTTGACTACTCTGAGAGGCTGCTAATTGTTTGATTTTTCTCGTGATGACCATGGATGGGGCTTCTGAGCTCATCTATGGCTACTTTCTGGAGGACATCCTGAGGTACAGCCTGGACAAAAGCCAACCCAGGCTGGCTTCCCTCCACCCCAGCAGAAGGATTTCTGGGATATAAATTGCATCAGAGTTTCTTGGTCTTTTCTCCAGGTCCCCCTCCCCCACTTTCACTTCTCCATCCTCTTTTCCTCCTCTTTCCATCTAGTCTTGAGATATGTATACATTAACTCCTGACTAGGGCATTATCCTTATTAACATTTACAACTTGTGTGGATTATAGACCTTATCATGACCTCTGCAGTGCCCCAGGATATGCCACAGCCATTTATTTGTATTGTCTTCTACTTTGACAAAATGCAGATAAAAGGAAAAATTTGCCAAGGATTCTTGTTGTCCTTGGGATATTGGGAAACAAACACTTCCACAGTTGTGTGCACATTTTTAATCATAGCCCAATAAATTGGCTTTTCTTTTTTATTCATTTAGATTTGCTCTTAGAAAAACCTCAGAATGTTGACATTTTTGCTTTACATGTGGTCAACTGCTCATCCTCACGGTACATGTGAACTGGGCAGAGCAATCAGCAAATCAAGCGGGGGAGAATAAGAATTTTTTGTAATTCAGGAGTAGGAGAAATTCTTTCTTTGGAACCATTTTAGGCATTGGGGGTAAGGGATAGTAACACACAATGTGACAGCATCCTGGCGGACTAGGATTCACAAAAAAATATTTTCCTCATCTTGTTGACTTCCTTTCTGGGCAAGAGGTCTCTATGCAGAGCTTCTTGGTCCTTAGGACACATCAGAACCACTGGGGTGTCTATTAGGGTGCTGATTCCCAGGATCTACCATCCAGGGGTACTGAGTCCCTGGATGAATTGGAACCTGGCATCCTGCATTTACAACCATCATGATGCCTGGGGTCTGCTTTACTCCTCCCCTTGGTTTCTACTCTTGGCTCTGCCCATTTTTCCAGGCTTGGCTAAGAAAGCTGATGTAAGAGGAGGTGCCTGGCTTCTGTGTAAAAGCAGATGCTTCTGTGTCAGTGCTGTTTATTCTGAATTCACAGTGCTGCCTAATACACAGTGCCATCAGGTTGTTGCTTAGGGAGACTCCAATGATGTCATTAATTATTTAGGGATCCAAAGTAGCCACCATTAATGAATTCGAATGTATTACAATGATCCTAATCAGAGTAACAGATGCAAAATGACAATATGATACACACAATTTTCCCCCAGCGAGTTACACACTATTAAGGTCTGTTGCAGTCAATGAATCCAGATGCTTCGGCACTCTTACTGACCATGAAAGATCCTGCTTTCATTACAGGAAAGAAAATAAGTTCATCCTGTCATCTTGCAGAGTTAAAGTGGGATCCAATTCAGCAGCTGGTAAAGCATCATAAGTTGGTTTGCAATAATCCTGCTTCCATTTCAGGATTGACTGAGTGGAAGAATTGTATTGCATCTGGGCTTATCTTTCTCTTTACATTATTTTTATGCTTTCCCAGATGAGATGGTTTACTCTGGCTAAGAAAGCCTCTGATGGACTAAACAAGTTTTATATGCACACTGAGTGAGAAGAAAGTGAACCATTTTTATAGAGGGTAAATTCATTAAAATTAGAGTAACAAAACCAAAATCAGCTACAATAAAAGGGGAAGCATGAAGTTTCTCAAGGGTGTAACCCTAATAATGTTGTCAGACTTCTGGTTCCATGAGGTTAGGCATGACAGCATTTCCCCCCTTCTTGTCTGAGGAAGCATACAAAAGGGAAAAAATAGAAAAGGAAGAGTCCATCATTTTTAGAAAACCCAGGAGACAAATATAAACTAAGGCTCTGTAACACCTGTAAGAGCTGCCAAGAGGAGCTGAAATTGTGTAGTAGCTTCAGAGGAGGAAACAAAAAGAAGCAGCACAGATGGCGGTGAGAGAGACCAGGCATGGCAGATTGCAGGAGGTGCCAGCAAAAAGCTCCTCCTGTAAATAATGCTGCAGTGAACATTGAACATAGGAGGCGGGCTAACTGGGTAGAAGGGGGTTAAATATATGGTAGTGGAGGGAAACCAGACCTGGTTGTTGAGCACACAATGGAGTACGCAGACATCAAATGATAATGTGGTATACCTTTAACTTATATCTTATTAACCACCGTTACCTCAATACATTTAATTAAAAAAATACTCATCCTGAAGGTGAAAGGCTCACTTGAAGTGCTAAAGTTAACAACAGTGTTCAGGAATTCAGGTTAGCAGGGCTAGTGTGGTCGTGCTCCTCTCCTGGTTTGGCTCCCAGAAATTTAGTAAATGGCTGAACAAAGCATGCAAAGATGATTCATATTCGCAGGGAGCAGTCTAATTCTGGGGCAGCAGAGAAGGAGAAAAGCCTGGAAAGCCACCCTGACCCCTCCTCAGTTAAAGAGCTTCTAAAAAATAGCCGATTTGAGGGCTGGCCGAGTGGTGCATTGGTTAAGAGCTGGCTTGGGATGCCGGAGGGCCCCCGTTCGTATCCCACATGTGAGGAACAGTGACACTGCCCTCTACAGCTAAGATGCTGAACAACAGCTCAACCTGGAGCTGGTCTGCCATGAGTCGCCTGAGTCGCCGGCATCGGCGTAGGCTGCAGCCCCTGCTGTAGTGGGTTGCCATAAGCTATCCTGTGTAGCCAGCAGCCAGCGTGAGCGGCCAGCAGCCGCAGGGAGCGGCCTTCCAGAGTCTGGTGACTGCCTCGCTCTGCGAAGAACGCAATGAAGGTGCCAGCTTGGGCCAGTGAAGTAACATCCTCCACAACTAGACTGAAGAACAAAACAACAGCAACTTGTCTGTTCTCCTTCCCCTGATTCCTCAGCATTGTTCCCCTCCCCCAAATCCCCAATAAAATCTTAAAAAAAAAATAGCCAATTTGAGAAAGTGTAACCAATTCAATGATGAAACATTTTTTTAAAAGACATTGATGGAAAGATCCTGTATGAAAAAATGTGGGAAGGAGCAACAAAGCTAACCAGCAGTTGGAGAATGCTCACAAGCAGATGAAAACCTTGTGCTAACAATTTGCCATGAATTAAAGTAAGAATGTATTCAATGAAGCAATTTCCTTGATGAATAAAGACCACAAAGCAGAAATACAAAAACACAGAGGTGAGGTGGAGAGTCAATGGAAAACATGAAAGGGAATAAATAATCACAGAATGAAGACACAATTGTAAGAAACATTGAGGGAAAGAGACACCATAGAAAGAGTGATGGAAATAATGTACATAAAAAACAAGGAAAGGACATCCTAGGTATGCTCAGTTGAAATTCTGGAAGAAAAACATGAACAATGGAAAAAACCCCAAATATTTAAAGATATAATTCTGGGAAACTTTCTGATAATAAAATATGTGAATGTATACATTGAAAATATGCTGTGTTAGCCTGGGAAAATTGACCCACACCATCAACAACAGGAAATATTATAGTGAAATTAAACTCTAAAAATAATGGAAGAATTCATTGCTCAATAAAAGGATGAAGTAGCTTAGGGAAAAATATCAGGTCGACTTCATATTCATATTTACAGCAATATTCAACACCAGAAGGCAGTACCTGTCAAAGTCTCAGTGAAAGAAAGTGTGAGCCAAAGATGTTATATCCACCCAAACTGTGCATAGAAGACCTCAGGGATTACTGTTGCCATGAGCCTTTCGTGAATAAATGACTCATGAAAAAGTTCTGCCAGTTAAGTGATGGCTTGCATATTTGTGGCAAAAAAATTGGCAGTGAACTTTTACTCTTTCTGGAACTGAAACTTTTTGCTAGAAATAATTTCAAAATATACAAAAGTAGAGAGAATAGTGTAACAAACCTGCTTGTACCCATTATCCAGCTTTAACAGGCCAATCTTACCTCATCTATACCTCCCGTCATCTTTTCCCCATCCTCCAACTGTATGATAATTAATCATGTCATTTCATCCATAAAGATTTCAGTATATATCTCTAAAACAAAAGGAATATAAGGAATATTTAAGAAAAATACAACCTCAGTATTATTATCACACCTATAAATAAATGACAGCAATTCTTTAACTAAACTTCAAATATCCAGTCTGTATTCATATTTCCATGATTGTCTCATAGTTTTTTTTTAATAGTTGGTTTGTTCAAATCAAGCTCCAAATAGAGGCTATACATTGCAATTGTATATAATAATTTTAATCTATGTGTTCTCTCTCTACCTCTCCTTTTTAAATTTTATTTTAATTGTGCTAAAATACACATAACATAAAATGTATGATCGTAACCATTTTTTAAGTGTATAGTTCAGTGGTGTTAAGTGTGATCACATGGTTCTGCAACCAATCTTGAACTCTTCATGTTGCCAAACTAAAACTCTATCCCCACTGGCAACAACTCCCTGTTTCTCCCTTCCCCCAGCCCCTGGAAACCACCATTCAGCCTTCTGTCTCTGTATGTGACTATTCTTGGTGTACCTCATATAAGTGGAATTATACAGTATCTGTCTTTTTGTGATTGGATTATTTCACTTAGCATAATATCCTCAAGATTCATCCATGTAGTAGTACATGTCAGAATTTGCTTCCTTATAAGGTTAAATAATATTCCGTTGTATGAATGTTTTGGTTGTCCATTGATTCAGCCAGATGGGGTTTGGAGAAGTGAAGATTGCAGGCCTGACCTAAAGGCGCAGCTACAACTTTGTATCAGCAGAACATTACCCAGAGGAAACTGTTCCTCATTGCTAAAACTTCTGATTTTCTTAAAATCAAAATCTCCTGGGGTTTAAATGTTGGCAACTAATGTTTTTGAATAATAAAAAAAATACCCTATAGGCTGCTAGTTAACAAACTCTATATAATGGATGTATGCATATATTTATAAGTACATACTTATAATCTGATTTTTTTCACTGAATTGCAAGCATCTTTTCCAGTCAATTTTACATGTATTTTTTAGTTCCTTTATCTGTCAAATGGGGATAAGATACTATATCACAGGGTTGTTGTGAAGATTAAGTGAAATTGTGCTTGCAAAGCCCAAAGAACAAAGTAGGCCCATGGTAGGTGATCTATGGGAGTATCTCTTCCCTCTCATTTAATCTTCACATCCAAGAATCAGTAGCCCTAGAAGTGGCTAAAGAGAGTGTGTTCCCTGGAATGCTTTGTGAAGTGTTAATAGATATTGGGGGAAGGGAGTTTCTGTGGGCAAAAGAATTCAGAGTTTGTGACCTAAATTAATTTAAGCATATATTTTTACAGAGGACTTCTTAGAAACTTTCATATTCTAACATGCCTGATGACTCTTCAAAAAGGGGATAGAGGTGCAATATTTCTCAAATTAAATCGACCTGAATAAAACACACTTCGTAAAATGCTGAATCCTAATGCCTGCACTCACTGGAGTCTGGCTTTACTGTCTCCTTGGAAGTAGTGGTTAGAACCCGGGAAATAAACCTCTGCCAAGTGGGCCTGTGTTGCCAAGCTGCCTACCTTGCCAACCCTCATGGGGTGGAAACTAGTAGTTCTACAGAGTAAGAAATCCAGGGCCCCAAACAACGTCATTGATCCTGCTGTGCTTTGGTAGTGAAGCTATAAACAAATGCACCCTCTGAACAGCAGTGAGTGGATACCGGGGTAATGAAGCCACCCCTCTTCTAGCATTGATTTTAGCTTTAACTAGCTATTCTCCCAGAAGAACCAAAGGAGGCGATTCTATTTCTGGTGATTCCATTCTTGAGATCATTATGTTGATTATGTGTATTCTCTTTTTTTTGTGTGTGTAGATGTTTGAAATTTCCCTAGGAAACATTTTCTTCTGCCGAAGATTGCACAGAGCATCATTTAACACATAGTAAATGTTGCTGAGTAAAAAACTGCATGCGTTACCACGTATTTTTGCAAAGTAAGAGGTTTATATCTTTGTAATTATTTTCAATGTGTGTTTATTGATTTTTATAATACAGGGATATTAACTTGAAAGGGAACAAATTACATACAACAAATTAAGCACTTGCATGGATTAGAAAATCGAGGTAGTGCACTCAAGGCATGACTAATGCGAGAGTGTTGCATGACGGAAGGACTGCATGGTTTTACACCACATCTGGGAGAATGTCATCCAGCCACTTGTCTGAAAGGATCTTTCACTGAAATGCAGGTGCAGGATGGCCTGCATTTATAGACTCGTAGGATTTTAGAACTGGAAGAAAACTTTATATAAGGAAATTGAGGATAAGAAGAATTAAGAATCACACTTAAGGTCACAGAAGTTGGGTGGCATGGCCAGATCCAAAACTTAGGGTCCCAGATGCCAGTCCTGCATTGACCACCCAACCACACACAGTGTCTCCCTGAGTCCCAATGTCACCATTTCTCAGCTCTTTGACCCTGGGCAAGTAACTCCTTCCTCATTCATAAAATAGGAACAATATCTAACTGATAAGATAATGTGCATGGATGCAGTATTAGGTCAGCACAAAATAACGCTCACTAAGAACACTTCCTCCACTCATTTGAAATGTATTTATTGAGTCCTTACTAAGTTTCAGGCATTCATTTCTTTGAGAACAGATTTTCCCTCCCAGCACAGATATTTACTGTAAGTATTTAACATAATTTATATGGCATATTTTAAGTGCATAGCATAATATTCTACATTTGAATTTAAAAAACACGAAGAGGATAAATTCAATTGTCTGAAAATTCTAAAGTCTGATGATTCGTAATATGATCCTGGATCTCACTGGACTAAAGTTGCTATATAAACTCTTAATGTTACTAGCATTAGCATCACCTGATGTCTTTTCAAAAAGGGCAATGGTAAGTGACACTCACCCTCTTAAATAATGGATCGAATACTCCAGGAAGATGGGAGTGCTACTAGCCCAGTGGGGCAGAGCTTTCAAACAATGGGGCAGCTGAAAGGGTTAGGGCATCTCCTGCTTGTCCTGTATCATAGGCTTTTTCTTTCAGTTTGCTTTCCTCTCAGTTCTGTGACCTTCTTTGATTTGCATAGGAGGCTTCTAGGCAAGATGAGTTCAAAATGGGGAATAAAAATTCACCAAGATCCTGGAAAGAGCAGTCCATGGTGCCCATACCCAGATTCTGCTTCTCTCCAGAGACTGGGGTTGAAATTTGCAGAAATGGAAGACATGGTGTTAATCAGTGCTGGGCACCCCCTCCCCAGATGACTTTTGATCTAGTAGTGTTTTAGAACTTGAAGGTGGGGTGGAAAGAGTAGGGTGTGG
>NW_017731477.1:3395549-3397712 GCF_001890085.2 Hipposideros armiger | reverse complement strand
GTCATGAGGGTGGAGCCTCATGATGGGATTAATGCCCTTATGAGACGCAGAAGAGACACCTGAGTTCTCTTTCCACCATGTAGGACAAAGTGAGAAGGTGGCTATCTGCAAAGTAGGAAGAGGGCCGCCCTCACCAGGAATTGTACTGGCCAGCACCTTGACATTGGACTTTCCAGACTCCAGAACCATGAGAATTAAATGTCTGTTGTTTAGGCCGCCCAGCCTGTGGGATTTTGTTACAGCAGTCTGAACCCAAGAAGACTAATTTAGAGGCCAATTTATGGAATCTTACAACCCTCTCCAGAGGTGAAAAATGGGGATTATAGCACAGCTCCAGGGTTAAGTTTTCAAGTGGTAAAAGGGAGGGATAAGTAGACGATGAAGTTGAAGGCAGGAGAGAGAGTGATTAAAATGACCAAATATGGAGTCTAGGCTAGTGGGAAGGGAGAGTCTGGAAGAGTTTATCTTGGGAGAGAGTGCAGTTTTGAGGGAACTGGAGGCTTACTGTTAGATGTTCGTGTCTGGGAAAGCGCTGTACCAATGTGGGTGAGGCTGTTTCATGCAGCATTGTGTACAAACCTGGTTTGAATGGGACATTCACATTTGGAATCTGAAGCTTTATGTGTGTGTTTCAAGTAAAACCCATGCATTTCAATTTCTCTACTTTTTACATTAGAGCTTTATGAAATATTTTTCAAGACCCCATAAAAGGACACCATGTGATGCGTCATTTTTTGTTTAATGGTATTTAGAAGCTGTGGTTCTTCTGAATAAGTTTTACATTTGGTGGTTAATTAAGGCATCACAGAATCTTGTGCTATTATCTAATAAACTAGCCTTATTTAAGTAACTTAATAAACTAGACTATTTTTGTTAAAAGAAAAAAGTCGAAGACACAGAATAGTAATTGTAGTCAAATGTGAATATTGTTGGATCTAAGGCAAGACATTGCTGAAACACCTTCCTCTCACATCTCCCGTTTTGAAGAGGTGTGAATGTGGATGGGTTTTCAGAGTTTTTCTCCATGTTTCACAGATGTTTGCAAATGTCTTATTACTGCTGTAGTAAGTGAATGCTTTTCTCCATTTGTCTTCTGAGGTTCTTTCAAGGATCAAGTGAAATAATGCTTGTGTAAGCACCTTGTGCATGGTCAAATTCTATGCATGTGTTAACTCTTCTCCGCCTTGCTACTTAGTTAGAAAGGCTGTACTCACACAAATGCAGCAAGGACAACTTCCAGGACCATGAGCTAACTCCAAACTCTTCCTGCTGCACTCCTAGGCTCAGTTCTTAGTGAATGCTAAATGCCTGTGGCAGGATCCTGACCCCCAATCATTACAATAGGTAGACTGTGCGTGCAGAGCTTAAACTATACATGTGCTTGCTGCCATATGATGGATATAACTGCTCGCTGAGAATTCGATTTATTTTCCAATAGTTTAACATCCCTCTGCTTTTATCTGATACGACTATTTTACAAGCGTGTGTACCAAGCATGGCTTCAAAATTGCAGGTTGTGAAATACAGAAAATGGAACAATTGCTATGCATAGCAGAAATCTTCCTGTTCAGTCTGTGTGCTGTATATTTTAAAGTAAGATGGACTGCTGAATGGTGATGGGGGCTTGCCTTGGGCATCATCATTTTTTCCCCTCCAGGTGAAAGGAAATGCAAGACTTTCTTCTTCTTCATTTTCAACTTTATATTGTTAGTTAGTTTTTCACAGACTGCTTTGTGGATGGCTTTTTGCCTTATCATCTGTTGGCATAATAAAAATGACATGATGATGGGGAAGAGAGCAGTCTCCTTTAGGACGGAACAGAACAGCTGGTATTTGTGATGAAAATTTAGCAGGCTGATGGGGATGCCTCCCCCTTTCCCGTTTCACCTTAGCCTAAATCTCTATGTTTTTAATAACACACTGGCTCACTGAGAAATGCCCATCAGAAACTCACTGCTATTATGTATATGCATATAATTGTGTGTAGAATAGACAGACTGGATCGTTGGAATCTGTATAGCTGATGGACCTGCGTAAGAACACAGTTCCTGGAAGGAAAGCTTGTTTTGTTGGAGGTTATATTTATTTCGGGGCTCTTACCTGAAATCACCTTCCTTCTCCCTGGTCCAAATGGACCCTGGGTTGTGAGTAATTGGCATCTAA
>NW_017731477.1:3391152-3393208 GCF_001890085.2 Hipposideros armiger | reverse complement strand
TTTTTTATGCAGACCTATGTGTATATATTTGCATAAATTTGTGTTATATAGGGTGCTGTTATACAAAATTAGTGGATTTGGGAGTCCTTTTGAGTTTCTGTAGGCTTCTGCTGCTCAACTTTAAGTTGAGGAGTCTACAGTTGACTGTTACACAATGTGGGGGTTAGGGGCACTGATGCCCATGCACTCAAAAATCCGTGTAAATTTGACTCCACCTAAACTCAGTCATCCCTTAGTATCTATGGGGGATTGGTTCCAGGACCTCCGTGGATACTAAAATTGGCGGATGCTTAAGTCTCTTATAAAATGGGGTGGATTCATTGCATATATTCAGCCCTCTGTAAACACGAACTCCCAGCCACTAATTGAAAACACTGTTTGACTCCATGGACTTGAAACCAGGATATGGAGGGCCAACTGTATACTTATTGAAAAAAAAATACACATTTACGTGGACCTGTACAGTTCACATTTGTAATTCTAAAGTGGCAACAAGACATTGTGTGTGGAGGAACCTCTGGCATTCACTGTTTCATGGAAGTGTTAATAGATGATGTATGGAATTAGAATGGATTTTGCAGGTGGAATGAATTGAACCTCAGTACTGATTCTATCTAATTATTAGACACATGATAATTTGGACAAATGAATTTTCTCAGAGTCTAAGTTTTCTCATCTGTAAAGCAGGGATAATAATGCCTTGCTTCCAGGAGTGTTGTAAAAATTAAATGAGATGATGCATGTGTAACTTGAGTGTCCCCAACAAGGCTGCCATCTTGCACATAGACTGTAATGTAAATGGTGCCCACTGGAGTTGTACAGTGAGACATTCTGGCCCCCACGCCCTCAGTTATCTGATATCCCCCCTTAACATTAAAGTAAATATAAAACAACTTTGCCACCACCCTTTCTTACATTTCTGAGGATTCTTTGGTGGTGTGGTTGGTGTGGGCTCACATTCACCTCGTTGTGTTTTGCTGTCAACTCTGGTTTTTGCTAGGACCTTGTTTGCCGTCTTGCAGGTGTAGTCCCTTCTCTTTCATTCCCTAAAGATGATACCCCACAATTGTTGTATGCAACTGATTTTACTGAGGTTTGGATAATGGAGGAGAACTACACCATGACATGGAAAACACATTTAAAATAAAGTATTTGTTTTTACTCTTTTAAACTCCCCGCCTGTGCTGGCTTCAGAGAATTCTCCTCTGCTGTCTTGTTCCTACAACANTGAGGGTTTTCAATCAAACCATATCTACTTTTTAAAAGAAGGTCATCTCTAGATCTCTCTGGCTGTTTTCTTTAGCTTTCCTTTTGGTCGATGGCCTTTCTTGGTTCTAAATGCTACGGAAATAGTGTTTGTTCCTAGAACACACTTTAAACAAAGTTGATTTGAATGAGCGTCAACTTTTCTAATAAATAGAACATTTATATTCTTCAATTCGTATTTGGAAACCCTGGCATTGCCACCAAGTTTTCCACTTTCTTGCATAATCAGCAATTATACACTGGTACTTGCCATCATCTGACCCTTGTGTATATCTCCCTTCCTTTTATTAAATTTGAAAATATGTTTTCTCAATTTAATTATATTGCCTCAAAACTTACATTGGCAAATGTGATGCTTTCTACAGGATAGTCCCCAACTTACAGATTATTTCTGTAATTTCAATTTATTTTATAAATTTATTTTAAAAATCTGCTCATTTGAAACTCAGAAAGAAATTTTCCCAAAGAAATATTATGAATATGGTTAGATTCCTACATGACTCTTTTAATCCATAATGCACCTAAAATAGTGTGTATTTATATTGAAAAGTAGAGAGAAAAACATTACTAAAATAGTAAATAAGACTTAAAATGTGTGGGGCTGGCCGAGTGTCTCAGGTGGTTAAGAGCATGAGCTCTGAACAACAGGGTCACCGGTTCGATTCCCACATGGGATGGTGGGCTGCCCACCTGCAACTAAGATTGAACACAGCACCTTGAGCTGAGCGGCTGGATGGTGACTGGACTTGGAGCCCAGCTAGCCGCTCCTTCCACAATGAAGATTGAAGGA
>NW_017731477.1:3380781-3389306 GCF_001890085.2 Hipposideros armiger | reverse complement strand
CCATTTCAGGCTAGGCTCCAGAGTCCACCCATGCTGAATCTGAAAATGCGCTTAGGAATCCATCTGTCCTGACATTAATTCCCTCCTCTAGTATATGAAAGCGCTGGAGTCATTTCTTTGTAAAACAATAATTGTTCCTCTTCCCATTACAATTGCAAAATACTAAGCTCATTGAAGATGTTCAGTGAATGGGAGTTAATTAGAGAATGAAAACAATAATATTAATGATAAAACAAGGTGGATATGGAGTTTGTCTTTAGTCTATAGAAAATGTGGCTGCAATTCTTCTACCAGGGAAAGTTACTGGATTCTGGGATTAGCAGAAAGGAGTTCCTTCAACAACCAGGCACTGTCCTCACATGGCTTGAGTTTGTAATTTTTTGTGTTACACTCAGCACAGATGATACTCAGATAATTACCCCAAAAGTGATATAAAAGGATAGAAATATTAGCAAATAAGGAAAATTCTGCAAGTATTCTGGATCACAGATGTATGAAGACCAACTAGGTTTAGAATTGGTTTGAACTGCTCTTCTCCAAAAATGAACTCAATCCCCTCCTCCAGGTCTTTGATCAAATTTCCCTTCTCAGTGAGGACACCTTCCCGGGCCACCCTTTCTGATGTTGTAACTCCTTCCCCCCAACATTCCTTCTCCCCCCTTTTCTACTGTCTTTTCTTCTAATTCATTTATCACCATTTGACAGAATATATTTTCTTATGCTGCCCTTTGTGCTCTCTGTTCCTTTATTGGACATAAGTGCCACATGGAGTGTGGCTTTATTCTGTCTTCTCATTGCTGTGTCCTAGCACAGAGCCAGGTATATTGTGGGCTCATTACATACTTTTGAATGTTTACTGACTGACTGACTGAGGCACTGGATATGACAACACTGTCCTATTCTCTTATATGCTGCTTTATTTTTCACAGAGAGCTTTCATGTACATCACCTTGCTTAACCTCCCACCAACCTGGGGGGGAGGCAGGGAAGACGGGCTACCTGGTGATGTGAGTCCTGTGGGTCATCTAGCTCATAAGTGGGAAACCTGTGGGCTTGAGCCCTTCTCTGTGGACTCAAAATCCAGTGTTCCAAATCCCCACCACATATACCAAGTCATGGCAAATATGGGTTGTTTGCATAAAACATAACAAATATTTCAGGGTAGAAAGAGTGATGGAAGTGTCTGGGCTAAGTGTCTCACAGCATCTCTGTTGTCCCATTATCCTAGTCAGAAATGCTTGGTGCAGGGGGCCTTGCTGCCAAAGTGAGGACAGGTACCATATATATCATAGCAGCACCACACCAGCTGCAGTCTCAAATGGCGAGGCTCCATGCCAAATTTAACAAAACCAGACCAGACTCACTGTCTTAACCAGCCCAACAGCACTGGAGGGGGTGTGGTCCCACAGAAAAGAGCAAACCCTTGAGGGTGGATGGACTTGAAGCTCATATTCATAATAATAAAAACTCACATTTGTCAAAAGATTTACAGTCACCACCTTTCTTTAACATTTACTATCATATTTGATTTAAAAAAATTTAAAAAGGAAGTCTGTTGGTTAAAAGAGGGACGACATGAATTTGTCTGCTTTTCAGGTGAGGAAGCTGAGGCCTGGACAAATTGTGCAATTACTCTAACGTTAGACTGTCTGTAAAGGACGGAATTGCATTTTTTGTTCAGGAATTTTGAAGCTGAGATTAATGCATTCTTTTTATTACAGTGTTTCTCAAAGTTTAGCATAAATAAGAATCACATGGAGAGCTCAAAGACTCCCAGAGATTCTGATTCAGTAGGTCTGGGGTCATGTCCAAGAAATTACATTTCTAAGAAACTCCAGGTGACGCTGACACTGCTGATATGCTGACTACTCTGAATAGCGCTGACGCAGAGGTTAGAGGAGACATTCCAGTTTCCTATGAATTTGGGCTTCCCTCTAGCTGCAACCCCTAATCCCTCATATTATGCCTCTGATGTCATTTCCTGCTACACACCACTTGCTTACTCTACTCCAGCCACCTAGCCTCCTTGCTGCTTTTTGAGCACTCCATGATTGCTTCCACCTCAGGGCCTTTGCGCTTCCTTTTCCTTCTGCCTGGAATGTCTTTATCCTTAGAGAGCTACATGTCTCACACCTCTTCCTCCAACCTGCTCAGATGCTACCTTTGCAGTGACACCTTCCCAGCCACTCCCACGCCTAGTGCTCTGTATCCATTAATTTCCATAATATTTATCACCTTGTGATATACTGGGTACTGACTTAACTTGTTTATTGTCTATCTACCTACTCCCTAGTAAAACTATAAACTCTCAGGATGGATGTTTGTCTTTTCACTACTATATCACCAGCACCTAGGACAACGCCTGCCAACGTGGACTCTTAAAAAGCAGTTGTACAACCTAGGGAATATAGTCAATAATGTTGTAATAACTATGTATGGTGGCAGGTGGGTACTAGACTTATCTGGGGGATCATTTTGTAAATTCTATAAATGTCTAACCACTATGCTGTACACCTGAAACTAACATAAAATAATATTGAATGTCAGCTATAACTGAAAAATTAAAATGAAAAGAAAATGCTTCCATGGGGAAATATAGTTGTTGAAGGAATGGGAAAAAGGAGGGGAGGTAGTGGAATCAGGGATCTGCCATTTTGTAAACCTAGAGTTTCTTATAAAAAGAGGAAAATTTGTCTTTGTTTACTAAGTGATAAAATAAGAATATATTTTCCATCCCTTAATATATTTATTCAGCTTTGAAAATTTAAAAATTGCAGATATGCACAAGGAAATCACCCAGGTATACATCACACACAGTTAACAACTGTGGTCATTTTGTCAGGTTTACTTTAATATTTAATACAATTAATGAAACATTAGAAAGTTCACATGCTCTCTGAATACCATTTCTTGCCACATTCCCATTCCCAGCTCCCCAGAAAAATCCCTTTTCATGAAGGTTGAGTGGTTTTTTTTAAGCCAATGGAAACAGATACGTCTCTATATAGCAATATGCATCTCAAAAATCACAACTTGGTGGAAAAAAGGAAGTTGCAGACTGAGTTCTTATAGTTTAATGTCTTTAATTGAAGCACACACCGACAAAATAGTGTTGTATATTGTTCATCCATTAAATAAAAACTGCTTTAAGTAGAAGAGAGCACTTGAGAAAAGTTTCAGAAAGATCAGTGCTACTTAAAAATAACTCTCCATAAAGAAAATCTTTATAAAAGACAATAATGATCTAATACTGCTTAAGATAATGTCAATTGCATTTTACATATTCTCTTGAGTGTATAAGTATTTTTTAAACTTTATGGTGATAAGGTCTGGAGAAATACTAACACAGATGGGTTCAATTTTATTTATTGATATAATTCTACAGTTCCAAGATGCCTTGGAACAAATTAGATACATGCTTGATTAATGATTAGTTTCATTCATTCTTGGTGTATGGTACTTGGGGATAAAGCTTTGCATACTGTGTTTGTTTGCAGAACTCTATTTCACAAACCTTTGGTCTTGGGAACTACATAAATTGGCAATTACATGCACCTTAAACAGAGGGAGATTGTATTGAATTAAATTGTACAGTAGTTTGGCTTGAACTTAGTTCATGCTAGAAAGTTTTTTTCTTATTAAATCTGTGCAATACCTATAAAATCTTTGTATTATCTAAGAGCTTTACTCTTTTACAAAACAATCACTTTATCAGATGGTTTCTCAGAGTGTGAAAAGAATAAGATATTAAAATATATTTGCCTCATGTATCACATTTGATAGCACATGTTCTTCTTGCTTCATTTAAGCACAGGGCTCAATACTGGGCAATGCTTCTCAGAGCTTCTAGCAAAATATCCCTCATGTCAGAGGAAGGCGAAAGATGGTTCGAGGGCTGCCGAGCTTTGCTCAAAGCTGCCTCTTGCAGGTAGGAATTACTTCTCTGAATATTCATGTTTTTTTTTAAATTTCACAAGAGTTGGCACTGTATTCTGAAATATTTCCATATATATACANATTTCCTTTTGGTGTTAAGCATTTTGGTTCCTCACAGATCCACCCACCATGTGTTCTAATGAGCTCTACGATCATTGCACTGCATAGAATAGAGGCCCACTAAATTCTGGAGACAGGAACTCTCTCAGCCTCCAAAGTTCTTCTTGTATTTTTCACTAGGCAGCTCCAATGGAGGATAGTCAGAGAAGGAATATAATGACTTACCTGTCAACTTGAACTAAAATAGAAACGATCTGTGCAGGTGATCAAGGTGAGAGCCCCTGCAGAAATGTTCCCATGGTGTGGGAGGAGCTTCATGGCTCGGATTATTATAGCAGAGAAATACCTAGATTGTCAACAACAGTTGTGTGATAGAAAAGAAAAACAGCCTTTCTCCCTCCACTTCCTTCCTTTGTGTGTATGTGTGTGTGTGTGTGTGTGTGTGTGTGTGTTACTCATATTAAATGGGGAAACAAACTAACAAGAAGAGATTTTCCCACCAAAGAGTAGGCCTCAGAGTTTCTGTAAGATCTGGTGCTTTTATTTGGGTGGCTAAGAGTAACTGAGAGCTGGCTTAGGAAGAAGAGTTGCCCCCTTCTCGGTTACTACTAATTGCATCTCCTGTCTTTCCTTGATGAAGTCTATCTCTCAGTAACCAAAGTCTGGACCAGCGGTTCTCAACCTTCGTAATGCCGTGACCCCTTAATACAGTTCCTCATGTTGTGGTGACCCCCAACCATAAAATTATTTTCGTTGCTACTCTAGAACTGTAATTTTGCTACTGTAATGAATTGTAATGTAAATATCTTTTTGTTTTCCGATGGTTTTAGGCGACCCCTGTGAAAGGGTCATTCGACCCCCAAAGGGGTCACGACCCACAGGTTGAGAACCGCTGGTCTGGAAAAACTTCTCCAGAACCAGGGTTATGGTGTCCATCAGAGTGAGTGCTCTGGAACATGGATGGCATGATTTGATTTATCCTAAGGAATCCACTTGTCACAAGCCTAAATTCTTTGTTGGTTAACTAGAGTGACAAAACACAGAACAATTGTCTGTAGCCGTTTGATTTCACTGCATTCACAGCGTCGAAAAGGCAGGCAAAGTTTGTCTGATTGAAGGTTGACTCACATAGAGAGGGGCCTACAGATTGGATAGAAGTAAAGCTATAAACAAGAAAATGGAAATGCAGACGAGGCTTGTGATCGTGGTGTACAGAGCCAGACACACTGACTGTGAGTGAAATGGAAGGACTCAGGGATGTTATTGGTGAGGGAAGATAATGGAGAAGGTGGAAAAGCTTCAGGGAAATCAGACTTGACTCGCTTTCAGAACTCTCTGGTGTTGAGGCTACGGTCAGTCTAAAACCTTGGTGACATTAAAATGGGTTGCATTTGTAGCCTTTGTTAGCAGAGAGGGAAACAGGAGCTTACACTGATTATTTAGGGTTGTCTTAGGAAACTGCATTACATATTTAAAATGATATGATGTTTAGACTGGAGAAGCAAGTGGTGTGTCTCATATGCCACCATTTCCTTTCACTTGTTAACTCCTCTATACNATATTGTTTGAAGAAATGTAGTTAGCGAGATGGCAATTTAAAGGCTGTAAAATGTACAGGCTAAGTGAGTGTATGTAATATTCCACACTGATTTCCAACATGGGGTGCTACCAGGCATTGATTTGCCAGTAACTTGTCAGTTTGGTTTTCCAGAGACTGAGTATCTGAAAGGAAAGGGAGGAAGAAATGTGGTTTTCAGGTGCATTAAAAACACCACAGTTAACTGTTTGTTTCCCTGGAGTACTCCTTGTGGTAAATGAGAGCTCTGCTATCTAAGACTCTTGCATGTTATTAAACCATAGCCATTTCTCCCAAGTGTGTTCCTTTGAGAAACAGGTTTTTCTTCTTTTCCCCTCAAACACAATTTTGTGAATAGAGACTTTAAAGGCGTCGTCTACCCTTAGCTCCAAAGAGAGCTCTCCAGACAGGATGTTGCCTTCATGTCACTGCGTTTTTGAGCGAGATCCTGCTCTTCACGGCTGTTCCTAAGAAATGCAGCATCACCTGTGGCATGCCCTCTGAGGAAGGCCTTAGGGCTGAAGTCATTCTAACAATGGAGGGAGGGGAAGATTTAAACTTGTTTAGTCACTTTTAAATTCTCAACTTGTTTTCTCCTTGGCCAAAACCAAAATGAGGTAATGCCTGGTAAGAGTGACCCACCTGTGTCTGTGCTAAAAATAAAGGACGCTGATACCAGGCACTTAAAATAAGCAGGTCATGCAAAAGGGGTATTTTTGCTGGGTGCAGCCTGGCAGACTAAGGAGAAGGGTCATGGAGGAGTTGAAAGAACACAACTTTCAGTGAGCAAGAGGCATAGAAACCCAAGGTGAAATTGCCAGTTTAAAATAGTCTTCTCAGAAGGCCTGGATTTGGGGGTGGGGGGGGGCACAGCTGGGAAGTTGCTATAGGAATGGAAAATCCATCAGCCTCTCTCTTTGTCTCTCTCTTCTCTTCTACTTACCTTGGGTCACCCATGAGTGCCACTGCGGGTGTTGGGCTCCAAGGATAGAACAGGGATAATACACCAACCTTTTCTCCTTAAGGGGCTTATAGTCTAATGGGGAAGAGAGATAAACCCAAGTAAATAGCTAAATNTCCCAAGCCAGTTCTTAACCATCGCGCCACTCGGCCAGCCCAGGAAGTTTCTGATATTGACATGAAACCCGCCTAATTTACACTTATTGGCCATTCTGTTCTCTGTAGCTGAAGAAAGTAAACCTTACTTCCTCTTCCACATGAAAACTCTTCAAGTATTTGAACAAACCAATCGTGTTGCTACACGTTGTTACTATGATTATCTAGAATAAATTGCTTTGTTTCCTTTACTAGCTCTATAACATTTTATATGTTCTTCCCCAAATCTTCAAATGACCAGTGCCCTTTAAAAGTGACTACTTAGAGCTGATCACAGAACTTCAGTGTGGTTTAAGCATTGCAGAACACAATGGAACTAAGCTCTTTCTCTGGACATCTGCTTCTAGCAAGGGTTTAGGACTATTTAACATATTTCTTGTCCATATTTACTGTTGACTTATTTTGACTAAAACCCTCAGGCCTTTTATATTTTAAGCACATTTTACCTTTGTATTTTTTGTGCAGTTGGCTTTTCAAAATATATCCAGAATTAACTTATAGTTGATATGATTTATTTCATTTCAGAATATCAGTATCTATTTCAGTCTTGATTTTGGTATTCAGTGGGCAGGCTTCATTTCAATTTTAGTCATCCATAGATTGGGCAGGCATGTGGTCTTGTCTTTGGGTCATCAATACAAATGGTAAACAGCCTATCTCTTGGTGCCTATCTCTCCCTCTGCCTCTCTGCTTTAGCTGCTCTGGCCTTTTTTTATTACCTCAAAGTCATCATGCTCCTTCCTATGTTAGGCACTTGCTATGACCTGCCTGGAATGTCCTGGCCTCACCATGCCTCTAACCCTCTTCTCTGGCTAACTGACTAATCTCAAGTCAAATGTTGTTTGCCCAAGGACTTCTTTCCTGACACAAGACTAGGTGAAGTCCCCCATTTGTAGGCTTTCGTTGTACACTGTTGCTTGTTTGGCTTAGGACTTCTCGTTTTGTAATTATACAATATTTTCTTGGTGTGATTGTTTGTCTCTTCTCCACTGTATCAGGTGCTCCATGGCGACAAGAACCAGATTTCTTTCACTAACTGCTGTATCCCCAGAACATAGCACAGTGCTGGGTACATAATATTTCTTGAATTCAATTTTTAAAAAGGCCCTGTATCACAGTGGCTCCTGAATACCAGTCTACAACCTTTGGCTCCTGATGATGTTTTCACAAGTTTGGATTAGAGCATGAAAAGTAAGGGCAATAGTGTATGTGTATACATGTAGTATATGTCAGTATGAAGTTATTGCCTTCTTGGGAAGGACTTTTATTGTAGTATAGCCTTCTACTTTTCAGGTTATAAATTGTTCTCCTTAGATTTTTTTTGTTAACTTTTGGGGATTTTTCTGTTTGTTTATTTTTGGAAACTGTCCTTAGAATAAAAATAAATGTGCAACTCCTTGGCACTCTGAAATTTTACTAGTCTTTGAAATCCAGAAATCGCTAATGTTGAATATCCTAGAGACCTCCTCTAAGCTGAGATCTTTGCTTCTCTTGGGCTACAGTTGCTATGAATCTACTTGGCTATATTTGAAATACATAATTTTGCCTTCAGAGATGTTTTTTAGGGGCCTGGATCTTCCTCAACAACTTCCTTTCATTTATCTCTGTAATATAATATTTATTGTTGCCAAGTAAGCTCAGATTCAAAACAGTAATTGCTGAGTTTTTCTTCTTTAGTACAACTGTACTTTTTCTGTATTTAATGTGACTAAAAGAATAAAGCTCAAATACAGTACATTAAATTTTAATACCCAAAGCAAAATTTTATATATTTATGGTTATGAGAAGTCTTATTGTAAATGGTTTTATATTTTTCAAGTTATATATTTTATATTTT
>NW_017731477.1:3370422-3374721 GCF_001890085.2 Hipposideros armiger | reverse complement strand
TTTTTTTTTATTGAGGAGATATGTGTTTTTTAGTAACTGTCTTACAGAATAATGGTTGTGGAATGCAGAGGGAAGATGCAACCCCTTTGCTTTTCATAACGCTACTTAAAGCTGTCCAAGACCCTTGTGAGCAGCCCAGGCTGCAGCAGACCTGGGTCCCATCATTGGGGAGACTTGGTCACTAGACTCAACTTTTCCTGGCTCAGTTCTTTTTTCCTGGAGGGTATGTCCTTTTCTATTCAACTAATGTTCTCCAACAGTCTGCCTCAGGTGGTGCTTATCTCAGGAGACATGGCATCCCTATGTTTTTGGAATGTCTTTGGTTAACAGTGAGGTTTTTGTTCTGAGAGTGAGGAAATGTTTTGAGCTACATCTCCTTAATATTCACGACCTTTCTGTGAAGTTAGTGGGGAACTTGAAATTATTTGGGTGCATTGTTTTGCTTTTATAGTTGGCAAAATGGAGGCATAGGTTGGGTAAATGCCTTTGTTAGTGTCACATGGTAAGTTGATGACAGAAGTGGGAGCAGATCTGCAGAACAATAACCTGGGGCCACTCTCCATCCTGAGCTAGTTGGTACGGAGCCACAGACCTCAACTTATAGTAAATACAGATGTATAGACTTTTGTGTTTAAAATACAGAAAAGTAATGATGTATTAAGTTTGAGTTACCTTATTAATTTTCTTGTTGCTTTTGGGGGTGTGTACATGGGTGTGTATGTGTGACTTTTTTTTTTTTTTTGAGTGAAAAAAGAGAGATCTACCTGCATGTAATATGCTTGACTTGGAGACTACACATTGAACACATTTATTTGAATGACTGCATAATTACTCATTTCATTACTT
Organism: Hipposideros armiger; assembly: GCF_001890085.2. NCBI lineage: Eukaryota > Metazoa > Chordata > Mammalia > Chiroptera > Hipposideridae > Hipposideros > Hipposideros armiger. Next base: position 3,373,875 of record NW_017731477.1, on the reverse strand, counting down.
GTGTTGAAGTTTTTATTTTGGTTTTGTTTTTAAAGATTTTATTGGGGAATTGGAAGAGGGGAACAGTGTTGGGGAATCAAAGAAAGGGAACAGACAAGTTGCTGTCCTTTTGTTCTTCAGTCTAGTTGTGGAGGACGTTGCTTCACTGGCCCATGTTGGTATTATCACTGCGCTCTTCCCGGGTGAGGCAGTCGCTCGCCGGCCATTGGACGGCTGCTCATGGCGGCTCACGAAAGCCCATGCCCACTACTGGCCAGCCCCACTGCAGCCTACACCATCGCCGGCGACTCACGGCATCCCAGCTCCAGGTCAACCTGTTGTTCACCATCTTAGCTGTAGAGGGCGCAGCGTCACTGGCCCTCATGTGGGATCCGAATCAGGATCTAGCTGCTCAGAGCTGGTGTCCCAAGCCAACTCCTAACCAACGCGCCACTCAGCCAGCCCTTTATTTTGTTTTAATATTCAAACACCCATGACACCTTCCAGCCAACAACAAAAAATTATTTACTATTCATATATCTTTAAGTACTTTGTAGCTAGGTAGTACAGAAAGGTTTTAAAAACTTGGAGAAACCCTATGTAATTACTTAAATATTAACTATGCTGCTGGCTTGCCTGAGCTCTAACAATGCTTGCCTGAGATGTTTTTATAGGGCCAGAAGGTAAGGATTAGGAAATTGCCTGAAAACACCTCAGACCCGTTGAAGCTGCCTGAAGACCCCTCCAGTGACCATAAGACGACCTTTTCTCATTTGCCCTCATCTCTGCCCAAGGTGGAGCTTATCCTCCATTTTCTGTACATGCAATGTATGTACACGTATAGCCATGTTCATGTACTGGGCATGCTTACCCCAAAACATACCTCAACGTACTATGATATAAGCAACTGACCCTATAAAGCCCTGTCGTTCTTTCTGCTTGGGGAGACACGACTTTGGTAACAATCCCCAGTGTGCTCCTTCTATGCTGGCTTGCAATGAAGTTCCAACTAAACAAATCAACTTGGAGTGTTCTTTCAGCTAACACCTACCAAGTGGCCAGGCCCGGTTTGGTTTGGTAACAGTATTAACTCACTCTTTACTCTCAGCTTTTAGGAAGCTGAAGGAGTATCCCCAATAAACTTTTGCTTATTTTCTTATGTATAGGGGAGCAAACCTATGTAAATGGAACACTCAGGGAAGGACCTGGCCAGTGCCATGCAAGACCAAGAATGAAGCGCCCACTGTGATAATCATGCCACAGTAGAATTCTCCAGCTCTTTGTAACTAAAGGGCTTTATTTGAATGATTGGGTTGCGGGGAGGCAAGGGTGGAGAACTATCCAGAGACCCTTTCCACCTGCTGGAGTTTAGGTGGCCTCAGGTTGAATGGAAACCCCTCTATTTCTTTCATGAATAAGAACATGCCTGGGCCACCCCTTTAAAAAGAATGCAGTGTTTGGGGGAGAGAAGGTTTTTATCTAGGATTGCCTTCAACTTGTTGTTGAGCAGAAGAAGTTGTTCTGATGAGAAAAAGATCTCCTGACCATGGAGCAGCAATATTGAAATTCTATCCCGGAGCTATACTCTTTAAATTTGAATTCAGCTTCTCTTGAGCTCCCTGACTCAGGTTCTCATGCAATATCTGTGTATTTACACGTATTCATTTCTTTGGGTTCAGTGATTGAGCTCTGGATTTGGCCTCTTTAAATGCAGACTCCCTGGAGAGATAGCACATTAAGCTGCTAATATTTACACCTTAGAGACAGCAGATTTATAACATTCTTTTTCTTCTCTGATGAGGGGCCATTCAAGGAGCAAAGGGAGATTGAGTTGATGTTTGCAGTGAGGAGCGTGTAAGATGAAAAGAACAAGAACCAGGTAGGAGATGCTGTTTGGTCTGGGTCCTCCGATGAGCACATGCCAGGCTGAATTAGACAAACTAGGCGTGTATTAGAGGAAATGTTTATGAGGCAACAGAGAGAGGTTGCTGGGAGAGCCTTCAGACCACAATACAGGTCTGACCTGAGCGAACGAGAGAAGGAAGGAAGGGAAGTTGGGTGGAAGAGTGTTAGGCCATTGGGGCTCCACTGGTGTCTGTCAGAGGAGTTTCCTATCATCCAGGAATGGCCTTGCCTTAGTGTCCCTGCTGTAGCCAGTCACTGGATGGGAGCAGACAGTAGGAAACATGGCTTCTGTGCTGATGAATTTCAGAGAGCAGGCATTGGGCTGCCCCTCAATTATGAACCTTGCCGGCAGAGATCTGAGGAGCATGTTGTCATGCCAAAGTGCTTCCTATAGACAGGGGACCCCACTGGAAGCTCTTTCTGGGTGCAGGTCACATGGTATGGAGCAGAGCTGCCAGGGAAACAGCCCAAGTTTGGAGTTGCCAAAAGGGAGGTGAAGGTAAAACAGCGATCTCTGAAGACATACACATTCTATTGTGGATGCAGTGTTGTGAGTGGAAAGAACATCAGCACATTAGCTCTGCTGCTTAATGGTTCCATGGCCTTGAGAAAGGTACTTCAGATCTCTCTACCTCAGTTTCTTTGTCAGTAAAGTGGGGATAATAATACTCACCTTGCAGGATGCTGTTGTAAAAAAAAAAAAACAACGTTGGGTTGTCTGAAAAGTCATGACGCATTTTTGCAACGGAAAACATGGAAAAAATATGTCATGGCTTTTCCGACAACCCAATAATATAAATGGAGCCACTTCAAAATGGAGTAGGAGCTGCCATCCCAGGGGAGCTGCTCTGCACCTCTTATTCCTCAAACCTTTGGAAAGTTTAAGCAACCTTTGGGCTGGGCCGAAAGCAGCATTGTGCTCCCAAAAAACTGTTTGCAAAGCTAACAGAAAAGCAGACGTTATGACTATATCAGAGGGAACTACGTTTCCCAGCCTCCTGTGTCTTTTAGCTTGAAAAGGGGGTTAGACAATGGGCAGTACCAGCAGAAGACTGCAAGGCAGGATTGGGGAAGGCAGGTATCTCTCCCCTTTATTCTGCTTTGGGTAGCTTCTCTGGCAGCAGCTGAACCTCTTCCATGGCTCCAGTTCCTACTCAACATACCCGCCATGGTTTGTTCCAGCTTCTGCAAGGCGGTCCTGTCTCTTCCCTTTGTCCCTCTGGGTTAGGGGTAGTAGCAGCTTCCTGTGGTTGCTAATCTCTGAGTTGCCTCTCTCTCTCCATCTTTGACGCCTCACTTTTGCCATCACCTGGGTAATCAATTCTCTGGATAAATTGAAATACCTAGAGTACTTTCTTCTCTCTGATTTGACTGGTAGAATACCTAGTGTTTATTATGTTACTGGCATGTACCAGACATTGATCTCAAGTTTTAAAATATCACCTCACTTAATCCTTATAACATTTTAACTCTATAAGGAGGCATTATGATTATTTGTCCCAATTTACAGATGAGAAATCTGAAGCACTGAGTCATGATGCAACCAGCTCCAGGTTGAAGGACCAATGA
>NW_017731477.1:3364921-3366242 GCF_001890085.2 Hipposideros armiger | reverse complement strand
GGTGAAGTGCTGAATGAAGGCAGTGTGGTTGAGAATGGTACACCACTGGAGCAGTAAACCAAAATGGAACAAAAAGAAAAGAAAACCCAGACGTAGTGACAAGTTCCATTTTGGTTACTTGCTCTCTGTGCTAATGTTATCATTCAGACCTCCTAGGCTTTCATTGGAAAACTCTGTTAAGGAATCTGTTTTTTAAAATTACAAGTGACAGAAACCCAACCCCAAGTAACTTGGGCATTAAAGGGGAGTTCCTGAACTGTGCACAGGTCAGGGTGCAGCTGACCCCATGGATAGCTGGAACCTGGGGATAAGGGTCACCAAGACTCACTTTCTTTGTCTTTCCCTCTAGACAGGCAGAAAGTCTTCTCCCTCAGACGACTGAGGGACAGGGTTTCCAGTAGTGGCCTGGTATGCATCTTCCCAAATTTGCTACCAGAGAGTAAGGGGGTGGTCTTCCCTTAGTTCCAGTTTGACTCACCCTTGGTGAAAGCTCTGCTCTCTTTGGCTTAGGGTATATTCCATCAGAGAGACAGGGAGTAGGAACAACTCCCTTACAGGTGTGAGATGTGTGTGTGTGTGTGTGGGGGGGGGCTGGGAGGTGGCTCTAGTCACAAATCAGAAGTTGTCCACCATGCCTCTTCTTTTTCTTTGCTTATCTAATCCTACTCCTGTTTCAAGGCCCATCTCTGACATCTTTCACAGGTTCTCAGTACTCCAGGAGGAATTCATGCTGCCACCAATTAATCGTGTGATTAACAGTAACCTTGAGGGAAAGAACCTGCCTCATTAATCTTTGAATCCTCAATATTTGTTATATGGCCTAGCACATAGTAGGTACTCAAATAATATTTGTTTTATTTACCTCACCTTCTGTTTGAAGTTTTTTACTGTGAAATAAAATGGATTTAGAAAAATGTACAAAACGAGACATTATAGCCCAATGTCTTATCACAAAGTAAACACTGTAACTACTACACAGAGCAGAAAATACAGCACTGCCAGCCTTTAGGTGGCCCTTACCCTCTGCATGTCCTCTTCCAGTAGTTCACTTTCCGTGCTCCTCAAGGGAAACCATTGCCCTGATTTTTATGATAATCTCTTCATTGATTTTCTTCACAGTTTCTCCACCTGAGATTGCATTTCTAAATATCATAGTTTAGTTTGCTGGGCCAATAATGAAAAGATGTTCAATCTCACCAGTAATCAAGAAAATGCAAATTAAAAACATGATGTCATAACACTATATACATGGCAGAATGATGAAAATTAAAATGGTGATGGTGACAGTAATGTTAAAAACAGAAAATTGCAAACATTGCTG
>NW_017731477.1:3363849-3364817 GCF_001890085.2 Hipposideros armiger | reverse complement strand
AGGACAGGGACTTTCAGGGCCTAGTGACAGAAAAGGGGCAGGCAGAAGAACAGGGCAGTGAAGACAAGGATCAAAGCGGAAGTTTTGCTGTGCTAGAACAGAGGGAAGAACAACCTTCAAGTACTTCTTTGGGTAGATGTTTGTAATGTTGGCACCATATTGTCTTAAGGCAAAGGGCTCACAACGTGCTGGGCACCACAGAGAGACCACACTGTAATTTATCCTCGCCAAGAGGGAGCTGTAGCTATTCCTAGGTGTCAGTAATAAGCCATTTCTGTAACCCAGCAAGGTTCAGCTCAGGACAGGGGTCTGCCCAGCTGTACTTCAGAGGTTTCTGCTAGAATTCAAATAATCACGTTTGAGTACACTACACTGCTTCACATCAAGGTTGAGCAGTGTATGTGCAAAACAGTGTGAGCACTGAGGGGCTGGGAGGAATAGTCCCGGATTGCCAAGGAGGGCCTTAACGAGGCGTGCCTTCCTGCTGACAGGCACCAGGACATGGTTATTGATTGGAGGTGAATGCCATGAATGCAAAGTTGGGGAGTTTTGCAGTTTCATCTGACACCTGTCATTCCTGGAAGAATGAACAGTTCAAAGTAAAACCTCATCCATATTGATGTGTAGGAAAAAGAATCCTGGGTTAGGAAAATGGAGCCCATGAGATCAGGACTGAGCGATCCAAGACAGGGCCAAGGTCTTCCCAGCAGCAGCTCACACCACTGGAACAAGCAGATTGCCTTGTTGAAAGAACTAAGACAATGGTGTACTGAACGAATCTAGTACAATGCCTGGCTCAAAACGAAGATTCAAAAAATTTTAGTTCTTTTCTTTTTTCAAACAGTAGGGAAAGCTTTGAAAGTCGACTCCTGACTCCTAAAGAGGAAAAATGGGTTAGAAAAACATGGGTTGTTCTGGTGTGCAGAGAAATTAAATTTTTCATTTTGAGGAGAGGGATTTTTTTTTTT
>NW_017731477.1:3356559-3358625 GCF_001890085.2 Hipposideros armiger | reverse complement strand
TCTATTTTGTTTAGTTCATTTTCTGGAACTTTGTTCTGTTCTTTCATTTGGGACATGTTTCTTTGTCTCCCCATTTTGGCTGCCTCCTTGTGTTTGTTTCTATGTATTAGGTAGAAGCTCTATGTCTCCCAGTCTTAGTAGGGTGGTCTTATGTAGTAGGTGTCCTGTGAGGTACATTGGTGCAGTCTTCCTGGTCCCATAAACCAGGTGCTCCAGGCTCTTGTGTAAGTTGTGTGTGCACCCTCCTGATGTAGGTTAGCCTTGATCACTGTTGGCACATCAGTGGGAGGGATTGACCCTCAGGCTGATTGGCTGTGAGGGCTGGCCATGACTACAGCGGAGGAGCTGTTGTGCAGGGGCTGACCCTACAGAGCAGGATTAGCTTTAAAGGGGCTCTAGGGCCTGCCCAGTTTGTCCTTCGGGTGTGTCATCATTGGCAGTGGCTGAGTGATACTCCAGCTCAGTCTGAAGCTGGCCACCAGTTGTGCCAGCCTCGGGGCCTACTGGATGGGTGAGGAGGCACCACAGGCCAGTTGAGCCACAGCCTGTGCCCTGCCCTGGGCTACCTGTCATGAGCTGCGAAGCAATCTGTAGATGGCTACCACCTGCATGGGTCTGGAGGTGCCTTAAGATGCCAAGCCATGAACCGAGGTCAGCTGCCACTAGGTGCCGGGGTTGTGGTTGCTCAGCAAGAGGTATAGGACACACCAAAGCCAAATGTTGCTTGTTTGGGTTTTGTGAATCTTTGAGAGATTTTAGAAAATTCCACAGCATGAGTCAAGACTGGACATTTGTATGAAAAAGTCACTGGAAGATGCTTTAGTGTGCCCAAATTGGGTGCAATGGGGTCTCAGGGAATTGCCAAGGAGAAGTGGATGAATGATGTTAGTTAGGTTGATGGGGACTCACATATGGCAGCTGCCTGGGTCTGCATTCAGGGAGTGGTGGGGGGGTCAGCAAAGAAATAATAAATTCTCCTTGTACACTGTTGGTGGGGTTGCAAATTAGTGTGGCCACTATGGAAAACAGTATGAAGGTTCCTCAAAAAATTAAAAATTGAACTACCTTGTGACAGCAATTCCACCTCTGGGTATTTATCCAAAGAAATCCAAAACGCTAATTTGAAAAAATATATATATGCACCCTTATNACTACATTGCTTTGAAAGTTCGCTCACATGAGGCACTGTAGATATTTGGCCAGGTAGACCTAAGGTTAAAGAGGAAGTGTAAAATCAGCAAAACATGGGCTCTGTGCATACCCTGGAAATGTGCCTGCTAAATCTTATTCAGTGTGTGTCAGGCTCCTTACATGCTGGTTTCCCCAGAAGATGACTTTGGCATGAAATATTGGAGCTCTTTCAACTGGAACAAAACATTCTCTATTTGTTATACCAATAATGCTTTAACTTCTTGCATTTTACTAGTGTTCTCCACCTGAATTCTCCCTTTTCACCTAAAAAAAGCAAAACCAAGCAATAATTCAACTCCCTGAGGTACATTATGAAAAACATGCAGCAGAACGGCTGCATGCTAAGGTAGGCACCAGAAATGAAATCCTAAGTTTTGTCTCTTAACTTGGTCTGGTACTCTATCACATGGTACGTGGTTGACTCCACTTCTTCCAATGCTTCAGTGTTTCCAGTCAAAGGGAGGCAAATAGACAGTATACCTGACAGTGACTTCCGTAAAGGCACTGTGGGAATGGAGACGATTCTAGGAGAAACACTGCTTGATGCTTGTTGTGCCCTGTTTCAGGTTGGACTCAAGTTCTAAGTGTTTAAAATTGTGGCTTACAGGCAGTGATTTGGGATGCTTTTGTGAGCTTAAAGGTTCGACTTGGGAGTCTCCCTAAATTACAAATGTTTGGACCCATTCACCTGCCTTGAAAACTTCCCTGAAGCTGTCATTGTACAATCAGATTACTTTTCTATTTATAGTTGGAACTGTGAGATGTTGAAACTTGAAGGCCTGTGGAATGAAGGCTAGTTTCCAGGTGGCCCAACCCATATGGATATCAAAATTATGAGACTAGGCATAAAACAACAGGCAGAGGAAGCTGATTAC
>NW_017731477.1:3329378-3347079 GCF_001890085.2 Hipposideros armiger | reverse complement strand
GATGAGTAAAAAAGGTGAAGGGGTTAAGAAGTACAAATTGGTAGTTACGAGGTTGTCATGAGGATGTGAAATACTGTATGTGGAGTAGAGCTAATGATGTTGTAAAAACTATGTTTGGTGTCAGTTGGTTACTAGACTTCTCAGGGGATCACTTCATAAATTATACACATGCCCAATCACTGTGTTGTACACCTGAAACAAATATAAAATAATATTGAATGTCAACTATACTTAAAAATTATATAGGCATAGGATGTAAAGTAGGGAATATAGTCATTGGTATTGTAATAGCTATGTATGGTGTCAAATGGTTAGTAGACTTGCTGGGGTTATCCCTTTGTGAAGTGTGTAAATGTCTAATCATTATGTTGTTTCTGTACACCTGAAACTAATAATTAAAAAAAAAGAAAGAAACAATGGGGTCTGCCAGCACTTCTGTCTGGGAGAAAGCTGCCCCTCCAGTCCTCACTCTGAAGCCAGACAACTCAGTTCCTCCCCATATGTCCCTGGCACGTTTTGAGCTGCTGCCCCGGAGCTGGAGCTCAGAGTGAATGAGTCTGTCAGCGAATATGTCTGTGTGTGGGTCCTTTAAGAGGATTGCCTGGGACTCCAGCAGCCTTCTGTCTCACCCAGCCACAATGTCCACTAGTTTTCACAGCCAAAAATTGTGGGGACTTCTCTCCCCAGCACTAGAATCTTTGCTGGAGAGCCTTATATGGGACTGGGACCCCTCGCTCCTCCAGGGAGGACCTCCACAACGGACATATCCTGCCTGATTTTTAGTTGTCACTCATGGGTGTGGGACCAGCCCATTCCGCATCTCCACCCTTCCTACCAGTTTTGAGGTTGCTTCTTCTGTATGTCCTTAGTTGTAGGACTTTGGTTCAGCTAGACTTCAGGTGATTCTCAATGATGGTTGTTCTGTAATTTAGTTGCGATTTTGATGTGGTCATGAGAGGAGGTAAGCACAACATTTTTCTACTCTGTCATCTTGATTACAAATCTGGCACGGATACTTTGATTGCTTTAAGTCCATATGCAGAATTCCTGTTGGACATCCAAGCAGAGATGTCATATAGAGAGATAGATATACTGGGAGCTTATGGGAAAACTCAGAGGATACAGAAAGAAGTTTGGGGCCATAACACATAGATGGTATTAAACACAATGGAAGGGATAAGATCACATAATAGATATGCATGTTAATAGAGAGGAAGTCTGAGGACTGAGTCTTGGGTAAAAGTGAAGAATCCAGTAAATGAGATTGGGAAGTACCAGACAGAAAGGTAAGAAAAACAGAAACATATGATGTTCCAGGTCTAAGAAAAAGAAGTGTTCCAAGAAAGAGGGAGTAAATTTTAGTAAGTCTTAGTAGAATTCTGAATAAACTGTCAAATGATACTGGAAAGCCAAATTAGATGAAGACTTAGAAAAGACTATCAAATTTGGAAATACAGAAGTCATTAGAGACCCTGAAAGAGCAGTTTTAGTGAAATGGAGAGGATATTTACCAGCATGGAAGCGGTTCTAGAAAGAATGAGAAGTGAGAAATTGGATATAGAGAGAATGGACACTCTTTTGACTGGTTTTGCTATAAATGGAAAACAAGGTTGGAGGGTGGAGTCCACTGGATGAGGACAAAGATGTAGGGTCAAGGGAAGGCTTTTTTTGTTTTTTGGTCAAAAGAAGAATATTACAATATGTTTGCTAACATGTGTGATGATCTGGTAATAAGCCAAAAATGCTTACTCAGGAGAAATAATTGCTGTGCTGAAGTCCTTGAGCAGCCACAAGGGGATGGATCTACTGCACAAGGGGAAGGGGTGGCCTTAGAAAGGACAGACAATTCAGTCACCATTATAGGTGGGCATGCGACATGTGGGCACAGTAGCAGAGAAGATGTGAGATTTGGTTGCAGGATGAGTAAGTTCTCTTTTGAGTGTTCCTTTTTTCTTAGTAAAATATGAAATGATATTATCACTCAAGAGGAACGTATAGGAAGTGCTGGAGTGCTGAGCGCAGAAGAGTGTGTGAGATACACTTGTCTCAAAGGGCAGGGGAATGAATTGGCTGGGACAATATGCTGGAATTTCTGCTTAATGCTGAGGATGTGTTAATAGTTGAGGCTTGTGATCCGGATTTTAAAGTGGGATTAGTTAGAAGGATTATAGGTTTGTTTGTTTTTTTCCCTAACATTTAGTGTTGGCTTGTGTGTAGGCATGGAATAGGCAGAAAGCTGAATTTAACCAGGATTTCAGTTTCGTTGGCTGAGCACATGGTGGCGAGATGAGCAGGAGAATTGAGAGTGTATATGAGGGAGTGATTTGAGAGGTGTGCCATGGAATTTAAGCTGGGGAAGTGGGGGAGTGAGAAGCTGATGGATAGTACAAGAGTGGTAAGACCAACGATTTGGATATTCTGGGGGAGCCAAAGCATTGTTGGAGTTGAGGTAAAAGAAGAATTATGCTGAAAAGGTCATGGGTTGTAATTAGAGAGAAGAACACTTGAAACAAAATTTGAAGGCGTGAAATTATTGGTAATGAAAAGGGAGAAGTTATGACCATGAAAGTGAGTGGCTGAGATGGGATATGAGATACTTTCAGTGGCAAGTGAAAAGATCAAGGATCTGACAGGTTCCTGTGGCTATTGAACCTACCAAAAATTATTACAGAAATAGAAGTGGAGAGACAGTGAGCAAGGAAAAAATTTTTTTCCTTTAATGAATGCATTTGACAGAGAGAAAAGTAAATCTTTGCAATGAGAAGTATAGGGTGATATAGCTGAAGTTTGCAGGGCAGAATCAGGACTATTAGTCTGGACATGACAATGAGACATGAAGAGACATACCCTTCCTTCAGGACAAATGGTAGCAGAACAAATATCCACCACTTGAGAGAGTTGCAGAGGGCCAGTGCCTGTGGGCTCTACTTGAGATTTCAGTTGGAGGGAGAAGGCAATGTATTCAGAAAATTTCAGTGTACAGGTGTGTTTATTCCTGACAGACCATGAGTTTTAGAGGGCCCATGGAAAGGGTTTGGAGGGTGGTAAAGTGAAAGAAGATTGGATTAGCTTGGGGGATACAGAAAACTATATGGGGCTGAGAAGGTGACAGGGATGAAAGACATCAAAATTGGTTCCTAGTCTTCTAAGGAAGTGATGGATAATTAATTTTAAGTGGAGGCTTGTTGAACTCGTCTCTGTCATTGAGCAAAGGTTTGAGAGGAAATGTTGAGTGAATGCAAGCATGGATGTCACACCAGGGACATGGCTGTCACACCAGGTCTCCCTTTAATTCTGATGTACTTAGGTCCAGACCAAGGGAAGGGAAATTTTACCAGGGGCCCTTCACTCATGTTAGTGAGATATCAAGGCTGGGGAGACACCAATCTTGCCAGTATGAAGTAATCTCTTATTTACACAATTGTAAAGAAATAAGATCATTTAGGTACAGAAGGCGCTGGGTCAGCCTACTTACTGATGTTTGTTTGCTAATCTTGGAAGAAAATACTGGGACTAGATCTTCCGCTGAAAAAAATTATTTAAATCCCAAGAAGATGAAAATGCTTTGATACTCAAAGAATATTCTTGTCCTAGATGTTTTTAGCAGTTTATATTTAACCGGGTATAATTCTTCTTAAGCACCATTTTGTTCATTCTTTTGAAACTGAAGATTAGTCTTTCAATGAGAAATCTGCATTTCATTGTAAAGATGGAACACAATGCCTTCGGCTCACTTATTCTGTGGAGAAGCAAGCTTATTTTGGTGATATATCTTTAGCATATTGTAAAAACAGTGAGTGTAGCAAATTTATTTCAGGCAAGGCAGACTGAGATATACACATGCATGGCTCAAGGGGCACGAAAGATATATACTCCATGTCCCATACTTCAAGTAATGAAAATTTCAGAGGTGACGTCAGTTGTCTTTGATTTCAAATTGAGTGTCTGTGATAAAAGAATCAGTGAGGGGAGAAAAAAGTAATTTCAGAATGAGAGATGATTGTAATTAGAGTCAGCCGCAGATCTCGGTGCTAGGAAGATGTTCTTTTACTTCTTACTTCTTTTGGGAAAATAGAAGATCTTAGAATTTTTGCATTAGATCAGGCCAGTGGTTGTTTCTGCCTCAGATTCTAAATATTATACCTTAGTAGAAATTGCACAGGAAAATACTCATGCTCTCTCCAATGCTTCAGCCTCATTCCCTGGCAAGTTTCTGGCAAGAAGCATCCATAATTATATCCACCAGCAGCCATCTAGCCCTGACCATTGACCACCATTATGGATTTTGAATCTATTCCCTTTTGTGCATTCCTGCTCCCATTATCCTAATTCAGACCCTCAACATATTTCCACTGTGTAATTACTGTGATTTGTGAAAAGATGAATAGGATGACGTTAGTCTGGATCAGTTAAAGAGAAGGTTTTCTTAAAGGGGTGGGGTTTGAATTAGGTCTTACAGGATAGTTAGAATTTTGAAGGGTATTCCAGGTGGGGCGGAGTTTTGAGGAAAGGAATCATGAGGAGACAGCATAAGGCCCATCTAGAAGGTACCGAGCTGAGCAGTTGACCAGAATCACCATTAAGGAAGCTGAGATGGGAAAGTTGGACTGGAGCATGATTTATTTGCACTCTGATTACCCAGTGCAGGAGACTGGGCTGTAGTGGGAGAGCTGAGAACCACTCCCCTGCTCTATTTTTGGTAAAAAAAAAAAAAAGAGTTAATTTTCAGTTTCCTGATGTCTTAGATCACCCTGAGGAAGAAATTGGGGCTGGTTTTATAGATGATGGTAGTTACAGTAAAAATCTCTCTTAGAGGATAACCCTGCAAATTGTAACATGGGGAGAGCAGGGACAACAGCAACAAAACCTGCCGTGGAGACCCACCAGCTACTGTGGCTCTTAGCGCCAATGGGAAGACATTTAGGAGTCAACTGAACACTGACTCCCTACACCATCAGCAGGATTTTGAAATATTTTTTGTTATAATAAACTTTTTGTTGTAATTGTAATTGTTGTAGAAGGGATCTGGCCTGAGGACTCATTTTTTGCTGCAATAAAATGTTATAATTAAAAAAACCCAAAACCCTAATTTGATAGAAGCCTAACTGGAAATGCAGACTCCCACAGAAGTTCTAATTTTGCCCAGAAATAAGAGAGCAAAAGCAATCTCTACAAAAAAGACTTTATGCAAATGAAGGAGATTGTTTCACAGGTGAAGATGGCCAATGGCAGATTCAAAATGCTAAAAACCCACCATCCACTTTACCGTTTCCTGTACTATGCCTACCACCAAGCCTGATGGAAAGTGGGTGCTCAAGGAATGTCTCTTGAATGAATTGATACAAAATGTTATGGGTGCGGAAAGTGGTACTTATAATATCTACTTGGCTTAAAATTGTTTCTTTTTATTGTCATGTACTAAGATAATGCAGTAGCAATGAAGATAAAAATAACCCACTACCTTCTCTAACTTTAAAAATTGTCCAGATCAGGATGAAGAATAATTTGACCGAAGGATCCATAAAGCAAATAGATTCTGGACACTTGTTTCCGGCAAAAGTATCTCAAACTTGTTGAAGGCATCATAACAAGATTCAAAGGGAGAATATTATCTAATAATTTAGTGTTTTGAGTTCATGAGAAAGTGTGAATTCTGTTTACCAAACAGCTTGATTTGATTTTAAAAATGCAAATATTATAGCAGAGTGATTTGCATGATGCTCTTGGCCTTCCTTGGAACCTATTATTTTTTGAGTTTCAAAACCTTTTCCTGTTGGCAATGTCAGTAGGGAATATAATGTCCAACTTGAGGCCGATTGTTTGACAGTGGATTGGGACTAAGTCAGGGTAGAATTATATACTATATAGCAGCCACAGGAGTTTGGGTTTTAAGGGTCTCACTCTAAAGTAACACTCCACATGTGAAGAAATGGGATTTTGAACAAGGGATCAAATGTGGATGGCTCCTGCTATAAATACTGTGTTGCTTGCAGGGGCCTCGGTATTATGACAACATCCAGGAAAGCCAAAGGGTTATACACAAAGGTTTGGTTCAACAGAGGAATGAACAGAGTCTCCTCCTTAGCAGGCACAACTTGAAACTACTAAAGTCTGATTGAGAGAGAAAATACGAAAGGGCTAAGGTGGGAGAAATGTCTCCCTTCAGTGCTTGGGAGAGAAAACTTCTAGTGCCCTCCAGCATTCTGAAGAATAGAATTGGTTTTGTTGTTGTTGTCTGTTTGTTTTGTTTTTAAACTGAATTTGTAGTTATTATAAAAAGAAGTTGAAAATATATGGTCATAGAAGGTACGTTGGGATTCTTCTAGGAGAGAATGCTGTCACTTAGGTGAGGACCTGGGATTGCAGGTTGAAGGTACAAAATGAGAATAACACTTTACCTGGTGGTTTCTTTATATCTCCTCCCGTAAATTCTGTCTTTCAATCAGAAAGAGAGGATGGATTTTCTTGCCTTACAGCTTCCGGGGAGACATGCTGTGGAAGTCTCATGGCTTCGAAATAATTCGTGGATGTTTTGTGAAACCTTTTGACCCGGCTGGGAGCCTGGGGCTTTTGAGCATTCAAGAATAATAGGCAGCATTGAAAACGAGTGGATAGAATGTTTTATTAATGGTGCTATTTTTATTAACTGGAGTCAGGGGAATACCAGAAAGGATCAAAATTTAGGAATTCTTTGAAAAGCCTTTATTTTACATTCGTTTTATTTTACATTGCTTCGATGCTTTACTCTATGGTATAACAGACACTGTATTTTCTGCCCTAACAAATGAGAGAGCCAAGATGAGGCTTTGAAATTTTTATGTGTTGTTGAAAGTGGAAGGAATATGAAGTGGGAAAGAGAGAGAAAGAAGCAAAGAGGTAACAGTAACCTTTTTGAGAGCTGTTTCTTTCCTCCAGAATTTATGCTATCGACAATGATGTTTCACCACAATTTGTCTCTCTCTCTCCTGGCCATAATCAGTTTATCATAAGTTTTATCTATGCTTCAATTCAATAGGTGTATTTTGAGTCCCAACTATGTATAAAGCATATGCTAAGGTGTGTAAAGATTTAGAAATAAGTTAATATAAAGTATTGGCTCATCGTCCCTTGGTTGGGCTTGATTATCTACCAATTGTAGGTTTATTACCTTCCCCATCCTCCATCCCTCAATCTCAAGACTCTAGGCCTAAATATTTGTCCTTTGTACATGAAATTGTTAGGATTTTTTTTAGTTGTAAGCAATAGAAACTGATGCTGGCTAACTTAAGCAAAAGAGATATAGAAAAATATGAAAGTTGCTCATGAGATCCAAGAACCAGGTTTGGAACAGACAGGAAGTCTGCAGCTTCACAAATTCTGGATAGAAAAAACTACGCAACCACCTTGTCAGGGTGAAGGGCTGCCCCAGTAATAAGGGAATTCTAACTATTGTACTATTGTTATCAGGATTAATATTCTAGGAAGAGCCAATTAGGGTCACATGACTGCCCCCTTGGCTGGGGATGATGAGGTTCTTTTTTTTAAGATTTTTATTGGGGAATTGGGGGATGGGAACAGTGATGGGGAATTTGGGGGAAGGGGAACAGACAAGTTGCTGTCGTTTTGTTCTTCAATCTAGTTGTGGAGGATGTTGCTTCACTGGCCCAAGTTGGCACCATCATTGCGCTCTTCTCTGGCGAGGCAGATCAGTCGCCGGCTTCTGGACGGCCGCTCACTGCGGCTGCTGGCCACTCACGCTGGCTGCCGGCCACACACGGTAGCCCATGGCAATCCACTGCCACAGGGACTGCAGCCCACGCCGTCGCCGGCGACTCATGGCAGCCCAGCTCCAGGTTGAGCTGTTGTTCAGCATCTTAGCTGTAGAGGGCAGTGTCACTGGCCCTCATATGTGGGATCCGAACCGGGGCCCTCTGGCATCCCAAGCGAGTTCTTAACCATCGCGCCACTCGGCCGGCCCTAGGTTCTTGATTGATAGCCATACTATACTGTGAAAGGATAAGTCACTTGTCAGAAATTGGGATCTATGACTAAATTAAGTTAGAAGTGATACTGCACACCAGAAAACCAGCAAATACAGGAATCCAGTCTCCAGAATGCTGAGATCAGGGCGCTAGCATGATTGGGTTCTGGTGAGGACTCTCTTCCTGGTTTGCAGATGGCTGCCTTATTGCTGTGTCCTCACATGGCCTTTTCTCACTCATGTATATGGAGAGAGAGAGAGAGAGAGAGAGAGAGAGAGAGAGAGAGAGAGAGAGAGAGAGAAAGAGAGATCTAAATCTCTCTCTCTTCTTTTTCTTATAAGGCCACCAATTTTATTGGATTCTTATGACCTCATTTAACCTTAATTACCCCCTAAAACTTGTATCTCCAAGCTCAGTCATATTGGAGGTTAGGGCTTCAATATATGAATTTTAGAGGAACATAACTCATAACACTTGGATAAGTTGTTTAACTTCCTTACATCTCAGTTTCTTTATCAGTAAAATGAAAGCAATAATAAAGTACGTATATTATTCATTCATTAATAATACTCATTGTTGATTTAATATGCGCCAAGTTCTAGACTAGAGAATAAAAAAGCAGAGAAAAATTCTCACCCTAAAGGACTGTTATAAATAGTAAATGAAACAATAATTGCATAGTGTTTAGCAAAACGTAGTGCTCAATAGACATTAGTTGTTGTCATCGTTAATTGGTGAGAGACACATCTGGCTGAACTTGAGTTCATCTCCTGGATGTAGAGAAGGTATCTCCTTCTGTCATATTATGGGTGAGGTGCTGGGTACTGTGGTTAATGTGGCTTCAATAGCCAATCCACGTGGCTTGAATATGTCCTGCTGTGTATGTTTCACTTCACTCAGAGAGGCAGGCCCAGCACTGTGGGGAACCCAGCTGTATCAAGATAAATGGCATGATTTTCCATAACTGAGATGGATGGGTATCATAGGGACTCATAATCGAGATGGATAGGTAGACATAAGCACAGCCCCAATACGTCAGATCAGTGCTATAAGAAAGTTATGGACAAAGGGCTGAGGGAGCACAGAGACAGGAGATGAGTTCTACTTGAGGGTGGGAAGGACTTCTTAGAAAAGTCAGATTGAGCTTTTACCTCTTAATTTTCAGGTACCAATTAAGGGGTGCGGGGGGTGAGGGTGTGTAAGCAGAGGAAACAGCACAAACAAAGATGTGTGTACACGCCTGGGGAAGGACCAGGAAATGAGGCTGGCTGGAGACAAGTCTGAATTCTGTCTTAGGAATTACAGAAAAACAAACTATCAACGGGGTTTGAAGCAAGACAATATGTAGCAGCTGGGAGGAAAGACGTAGGTTTTCCAGCTAGGCTATGAGAGAGGTGAGAGATGGTGAGGGCTTAGCAGTTGGCAGCGGGAGAGAAGTGGACACATGTGTGAGATATTTATGATGTCAAATTTAAGGAACTCAAGTGGTTTATTGGATCTGGGAAGTGAGAAAGTTGGAGGAGTCAAGATAGCTTTAAGATTTTTCACTTTAGTTAGGGGCCATTATCTGAACAAGAAATACAGATGGAAGAGTGAATTTGGAGAAGATAATGAATTCATGTTGGACATGTTGAATTTGAGTTTTCTTCATGGTTTGTGTAAGTGATAACTTTGTGATTAAAGAAAGAAGTAACCATAGACTGATTCATGATAGAGTGTTCAGCCTCAATTAGCTGGTGATAAACCTGTTAGCCCAATTTCCAAAAAAAAAAAAAAATCACATTTGAAAAAGTTGAATTGGAAACTAATTTGAATGTCTGGCTGTGACTAAGTTGCCAACAAACTGGGGAGATAGAGCCTGACATGTCACCTGTTTCTTATCTTGAACACACTGTTTCTTTATTTAGAACCTCTTACCAGTATCAATTAAACCCCAGTTAAATTTGACATCCCTTAACCTTGCATTGAATCTAACTCATTGCTACAGCAAAACCCATATGGCACAGAGACAGTTGTAGGCATCAGTTCATTGCTTATGTAGAGATACTGGCCTGGTGCCAACCAGTAATCACTGCTTTTTGTTAATAAACATGTTTGCTTTGCAGTCATTTTATACACAGGGCTCTGGATTAATTAGACCGAAATCTGTCATCCATCTAAGAAACCACAAGAACTCACTCTCAGTTTCCGGGCTTTTGAGGGAAAGGGAACAGAAGATTTTGACAAAAAAAAAAAAATCTGTTTGCTTGTTTCCATAAGAACTTAACTGACTAAATAACCAGTGCAAATAATTTTTGATAATTAATAAGGAACATAGATTGGGTTGGGGAGTTGAATAAATGAGACCACAAAGGAATCAAGGTAAGATTTTTCTCTAGGATATGAATTAGCTGATTTCTTTTTAAAGCCCATTTTGTTTCTGTATTCGTTTCCCTGACAGTTGATAGATTTTGTTTGGGTGTGAAGATCTACAGCCCCCCTAGCCATCAGGTCAAAAGTTTGTTCAAGTAGAAGACATAGCCACCAGGTCTCTTTGCACTCAGGTTTGAGTGGGAAGACAGGAGAGTTTCCAGGTAGTTCTGCAGCTGAGCCCTACTATGACTGCCTTTGAGGTCTGCAGCACCGAGCCACCTCAGGTTGGCTTTACCTTGAGCACTTCCTGCTACCTAACTCACAAAACCCCCTTAGACATGCCTTATGCCAAATACTTCCTGGAGTCAATATTTCCAGACCAAGTTTCTCTTACAGTAATACAAATACTGTTTGTTGTTTCTTGTTGTTTTCTTGAAGCACAAAAATATTCAAATTCTAGAGTTCCCCACCCTATGTATGTAGATAACTTAGCCTAGTGCCTGACACATAACTATCTGTTGAATATGTTGAAGATGATGATAGAAAGCAGAGGAACTAAACCCATATCTGTGTAATGTTCTCTGATGTTTCTACATATCTACATTATAAAGGCTCTGATTTGCTATACACATTTGACCTCTTGATTAAAAAAAATAAACCTATGCCATTTAGAGTTTTTTAAAACAGGGCTGATTAGCGTTATTTAAATAAGCCAGGTTGCTGCAAACATGAATCTTGCATTTCTAACAATTTCCCATTTCACTTTTTCCAACTACCACTACATATATATATATATATAATGTAAATTGGTTCCCCATCTATGAGGTGTGATCAAACAATACAGTGAATGTTTAAATAAAAAAATTATTACAGTAAAATACACATTGCCATTAATCCCCCTCAAAATACTTCCCCTCGCTTCAAACACACTTATCCCATCATTCTTGCCACTTGCAGTTGAATCTGTCCAACAGTAATGTAGGGGAAGGATTCACCACATCCGCATCTCTGATGCCAGCCTCTCCCTTAGCATATTGGGTATGTGGTCCAAGTGTGGGGTTAACCAGGGTTGATTGTCTTAAGCACTAGCTATAGCTAGCATCTGTGGAATTGCAGGAGCTAGCTTCTTTTTTAGGAGGCCAGAATGAAGCCATCAGTCCTGGGCAAGCTAGCACACACCTCTTACTAACTGATCAAGGCCTTGATTTCTTAACTTATCAACATGTTCTGAGGAAGACAGAGAGGTGCAGAAATACAATAGTCCTCCTTATCTGCAGTTTCCCTTTCTATGGTTTTAGTTACCCACAGCCCACTGAGGTCCAAAAATATTAAATAGAAAATCCCAGAAATAAACAATTCATAAGTTTTAAATTGTGTACTATTCTGAGTAGCATAATGAAATCTCATGCTGTCTCACTCTATCCTGCCCGAATGTGAGTCATTCCTTTGTTCAGTGTATTCACACTGTGTATATACACTCATTAGTCACCTAGTAGATGTCTTGGTTATCAGATTGGTTATTGGTGACAGAAAGGCAGAGAGAGAGACCACAGTCACATAAGTTTTATTACAGTATCTGATTATAATTGTTCTATTTTATTATATGTTATTGTTGTTAATATCTTACTGTGCCTAATTTATAAATTAAACTTTATCATAAGTATGTATGAAGTCAGACAATTAAGTTCAAAACTTTTTGCAACTACATCGCTAGACTTTTTTGATATCAGAGGGATTATTCACTATGAATTTGTACCAACTGGACAAACAGTTAACCGAGTTTACTATTTGGAAGTGCTAAATAGGCTGCGTGAAAAAGTTAGACTAAAATGACCTGAACTTTTTGCCAACAATTCATGGCTCTTGCATCACGACAATGCACCAGCTTATACGGCGCTGTCTGTGAGGGAGTTTTTAGTCAGTCAGCAAATAACTGTATTGGAACACTCTCCCTGCTCACCTGATCTGGCCCCCAATGACTTCTTTCTTGACCCAAAGATAAAGGAAATATTGAAAGGAAGACATTTTGATGACATTCAGGACACTAAGGGTAATATGACGACAGCTCTGATGGCCATCCAGAGAAAGAGTTCCAAAATTGCTTTGAAGGGTGGACTAGGCATTGGCATCGGTGCATAGCTTCCCAAGGGGAGTACTTTGAAGGTGACCGTAGTGATATTCAGCAATGAGGTGTGGAGTACTTTTTCTAGGATGAGTTCTCAAACGTTAATTGTCAGACCTCATATGTATCAGAAAAAGCATAGTACTGCATTTTCCTGTGTATAATGCACACGTTTTTGCCCAAATTTGTGAGGGAGAAATAAGGATGCACATTATGCATGGGTAGTACTAATTCCGTATTTATATAACTGTTTTTAATTCCTTTATTTATGCTTTGAGTTAAAAGTAAAACTCTAGAAATCAATATCGATATCCGTATGCAAAATAATACCCGGGAATGCAATGATCGGTTTTGTTGAACTTACGATGAACTTCCAACGACAAATAGCTCTTGGCCTTCTATGATGCGTAAATATTGTAAATTTGTTACCGGTACATAAAATTTCTTGTACCTTGTATCTGTTTTGTGTTTTGTAATTATTTGTTATATAAAATTTCTTATACCATAATATGTTAAAAAATAAATGCTAAAATTTCTTTGTAATATAACAAACAAGTACTTAAATGTAAACAAAAAAAATTGAATTAAAAAATTAAAACAAAAGATTTTTTTCCCTGAAAATTTGGGTCAAAAACGTGGGTGCACATTATACGTGAGTCCACATTATACATTGGAGCGCATTATACATGACAAAATACAGTATATACTGGGGGTGCCAAACAAATGTATACAAGTGGGCACTTTGGTCAATGTTGCCCAAGCTGTAGCTTACCATAATCAGAAGTGTCTGGACACTGATGGTAATCACTTTGAGCACCTCTTTTAATTGCAGAAGTCAAACATGACTTGTATTCATCTTTTGTTATCGGTATATATTGAGTATTACAATTTTAACACATTTTTTTCCTTTCTTAAAATGAGTGTACGTTTTTTTGGTGCCCTCTGTATATATGGGGTTCGGTACTATCCACAGTTTCAGGCATCCGCATGGATAAGGGGGGCACCACTGTAATAGAAACTACCATTTATTGAATGTTTACTATGTGCCAGACACCTTATTAAGCACTTTATCTATGAATTATATCAATAATTGATTGCAACACTTTAAAGTACAATATCATTATAAGTAAGGCAAGTGAGACAATCAGAAATTAAGGAACTGGCTGAAGATCATTCAGCTAATCAATGACAGGCCTGGAATTTATACTCAGGAGGCCCAACTCCTAATCCCGTGCTTGCTTATGTGTATGACAATTAAGTTTGCGAACTCATCTTAAAAAATGTACTCCATACCTCATTGCTGAATATCACCATGGTCACTTTTGAAGTACTGCTCTTGGGAAGCTATGCATTGACGCCATTGTCTAGTCCACCTTTCAAAGCAATTTTGGAACTCTTTTTCTGGAATGGCCATCAGAGCTATCATCGTATTACACTTGATGTCCTGAATGTCATCAAAATGTCTTCCTTTCAATATATCCTTTATCTTTGGACAAAGTAAGAAGTCATTGGGGGACAGATCAGGTGAGCAGGGAGGGTGTTCCAATACAGTTATTTGTTTACTGACTTAAAAACTCCCTCACAGACCAAGTGCCCTATGAGCTGGTGCATTGTCATGATGCAAGAGCCATGAANTCACTAAAGGGCCTAACAACTTTTTGTTAATCTGGTTTATGAGACTATTTTGAATCATACCAAAACTGTATTTTGGGGAAAATATTTCCACAGTTCCATTTGAGATAATGTGATTGTACTGGATTATTCTATTTTACAGATGAAGGAATTGAGGAACTAATAATTAACCTGCTTGAGGTCCTGTTTTAAGTTTGAGACTAGAAGTAACCTACCAGACATGGAATGGGAAACTGTCCAAGTAACAGGTGGCATTTGCATATCAGAACTTCAGCAGCGAGGAACCATGAGTTAATACCATTAAACCATAGCAGAAAAGTGGTTATACTATCTTTAATTAACCGGTAAACACACTTCAAAGGCTTTAAGATACATTTAGGTTACTGAGCTTAGGCAAGAAATTCAGAAAGAGACCATTTAGCAAGATGTGTCCTCAGTGAGAGGAGGGTACACTTCGATTTAGCAAATTTGACCAACCATCTAATTGGGATTTGTGTTTCTGATGAATGGATTATCTCAGCCTTTAACTGACCTCCCCTCTCTGCTGTTGATGTTGCTTTCTGAATTTTCTTCATTCATTTACACCTCACCACAGGGCAAAGAAGGAAGATATGGTGAGAAATCAGTATTGACCATTGGTTAAACCTCTAATTGCAGCCCTTAGGGAGACAGGGGTGCAGGTGGGGGGCTGGAGAGGGAGGTTAAAACAAGGTCTGGGTGTTATTTGATGTTCTGTGTCTCTGCCCCAGTCCTCAGGGCCATCCATCAAGTGTCCCTGGGTTGGTCCCAAGGCTCCTCTAAGTGTAGCTGGGCTGATCTAAAATGTAAGTCATGCAAAGATGAGATGTCTCTTCTGCTTAAAAGTACTTTCCACTGGAAGACTGAATTCACATTGCAAAGAAAAAAATAGGGATCTTTAAACAGACATAGTTTTATCTTAGCAAACATTCTTGTATGTGCATGCACGTACACACTTGTAACAACTTCTCTAAATATATTTTTAGTGATTTATGGGAACAGATAGAGAGGTGACCCATATGGTCTTTTGACTGGATAAATAGGTGCTAAGACTTCAATTTTGACCATCTCTGCCCAATGCTACTTTTTCTCCCTAACTAACATTAAGGTGGGAGTCAAGAATTAGATAAATAACATTCCTACCCTTAGAACTAGGAGATACCTGCTCATCTTGACTTCAGGAAAGTCTTGCCTATTTGTATCCTTATACATGGACAAATGATGCCAAACAAAGTTAATAGTTGAAGTTGTTTGACGGTATGTTTCAAGGGGTTTGTTGGGACAAACAACTAATTCCTGATTGTCTAAAATGCCTNATTTTCATTGCTACTCTATAACTGTAATTTTGCTACTGTTATAAATCGTAATGTAAATATCTTTTTGTTTTCTGATGGTCTTAGGCGACCCCTGTGAAGGGGTCGCGACCCACAGGTGGAGAACCGCTGCTCTAAAGTTTTATGATACTAGTCAGACACCATTTTTGTAATTCATTTTTAAAATATTATCAAGAAAAATTACCCATATTCTGTAAATTAGACTAAAAGGGTGACTACATATCTATTCAAGTTTTATTTACTTTCTGGGAGAATGTACCATTCAATTGACTTTATTATCTACTATTAATTAAGGGCTTGGACTATGTGAAGTTATATTTTAACTTGTAGATTTGTATCCAGTTTTGACGGAAATTATTTCTGTTCATCAGATAAGGTAACCTGAAAGGTTTTGGTTTAGTGCCTTACAGTATGTTTAATTTAACAACCTTATTTTAATATTCCTTTATTAAATTTCCCATAAATACCCAGCTCCACAGGTATTCTTTAAATCAATTTATGATTTTACTGTTTTTCTCATTAATTTTCAAGTTTAATAAATTCTTTCACATGGGATTATTCTGTGTGAGAGTCATATCTTTGTGGGGTTTTTTTTTGGAACACTATATTTTGATGATATAATCAAATTCTTTATAGGATTTTAAAAGTGAAAATATTAAAATTTGTATATCTGCAGTGTCATCAGAGCTAATTTATGAGCTATATACATTTGATAGTCTGACATTTTGATCTAAAATAATACTTTATGGTTTGACCATTCTTCTTTGTTAATAAGCATCNAGTTTCACAAGCAGTAAGTGAAGAAGTTGGGATTGGAACCCAGGAAGCCCCACTCTGGAGCATACATAAGCCCCGATGATGTGTGAGTCGAGTGGTCTTGGGGAGGGCATTCTAGGCAGCAATAGCAGCTGTACCTAGGCAGGAAGATAAGATACCTTCCAGCAAGTTTGAGAAACCTCCAGCAAGAGGCCTGAGGGAACAGCGTAATCAAAGTGAGGTGAGATTGGAGATGAAAGCCGGCAGGAGCCAGATCTGGAGTCAAGTAAAGTTGGAATTCCTATGATGGCTTTTCACTGGAGGTTACCTCTCCTTATGTCTCATCATCAAACACCAAACAATATTTAAAATGTTTCACCATGTTGTTGAATGAGCTATTTGGGCACACTTGCCAAATACGGAGCATTTGAGTTTCCTGGAATGGAGCATAAAGAATTACTTGAAAGTAGGTGAGCAGACCTGGTTTCAGATATGAGGGCTCCCGCAGTGCCTGTTGGCCCAGTACATTCTGTTTAATACACCCATCTGCTGTGAGACGGCGGCGTTGAGATGAGCTGAGGACAGTGTTTCCAAAACCTCTGAAAGGGTCCAGTCATAAAAAGATAAAATCCATGCACTGTTCTGATGTGCAGTGCAATGGAGGAATGCCAGTTTTTGCTAAAATGGGATGAAGCTAAAAAACACACACTGTGAAGCATTTGTCTGGTTAAATAATTTAACAGGTCTTGCATTCCTACTTCAGTCAGTTTCAACAGAAACACTTCTCTGGAGGGTTCTCCTTGTGAACATCATCAGAGTCATCATGTGGAGGCCTGCCTGGTGCCAGTTGGGTTGGGGGAGGGGGTGTGCTGGGTGGTCCTGGTGATGATGGAAAAGGAGGCAATGCAAAGTATACCTTTGGGGAAAATGCGAACTTTTCTTGCCCACGGAGGGTGTGTGTTAGTATTCAGAAACTGTTGGCCCATTGTTTGCGACTCCAGCTTTCTCAGCAGAGAGCCTGGCAGATGGCTCACATTTGCATTAGCCTTCTGGAAAAGGAATTCGCTACCAACAACATAAGCTGCAGCTTTTCTTTTCAGAATTTACAACAAATTGGCCAGAATGGCAATTTAAAAAAAAATTAGCATCACTATTTCCACATTCCCTTTCTGAATAGGGTAAATGATTCCCTCTCCAACTGTGTCATTTGCACTTTTTTACCCCCAAATGTTTATTAAAATGATTTAGGTATTTCATTATGCAAAATGACTTTTATAAAAAGACCTTTCTTTTTGCCCCACAGTCACACATAATTTCTTTTGTCACTTGTTATAGAGTGGAGTTATGTGAAGTTAGGACATATTATTTGTTCTAGTCTGTATTGGATAATTTATTACATTAAGAAACCAATAATTTTCAGATATAATCAGATTTAAGTTTTTAATAAGATTCATCTTCCCATTCACACTTGCTTAATTTAAGGATATTAAATCTGTTCAGGAACGAGCTGCCTCTCAAATCCTTGT
>NW_017731477.1:3279062-3323232 GCF_001890085.2 Hipposideros armiger | reverse complement strand
TGTACTGGTGATACAGTACTAAATAAGATAAATATGATTTCTACCACCCTGGCACTTGCACAAATTAGTGATTTTAAGTACATAAGTTAAATAAAATTGTGATACATGTTATCAGGAGAGCTTGGGGTGCTGGGGGGAATATAACAGAGCAGAGCAAGAGCCTTCTATGTGGTCTAGGGGCTCCTAGGGAAGTATCATTCAAACGAGTCTTAAAGAAAGAGAAGGAATCTAGGTAAAGGACTGGGGGTGGGGTGGAGGGACAGGTTGTGTGGAAGAAAGAGATGTCCAAGGATAAAGAATGGCACATGCAGTCTCTGAGGTAGTAGAAAACTTGGAGTGTCAGACACAGAAAGAGAGCAAAGGCAGCAAAGGGAAAAGTAGTGGTTGCTTGGACTAGGTGGTAAGAGGTGCCAGAGCCTATGGGCTCTCTTTGCTCTGGTCCTGAATGAGACATGTAGCATCTTGGAGCACTGGGGAGTCACAAAGTCTTCATGTAGGAGAGCGACAGGACCAGATTAGTACTCTCCAGAGATGTACTGCTACAGTGTGGAGAAGGAATTAAGGGAAGGCTAGGAGTAAATTTAGAGGGACCAGACAGAAGCCTCTTTTATTGGCTAGGGTGAGAAATACCTGGAAAGGAGGGCTGTGGGGAAGGTGGAGAAAAGGTGGATGACTATATACAAAATGCAATATACAAAATCCAAATGGATGCTGCAATTGATCGGACAGCTGGGTGAGGCAGAGCCAAAAGGTATGTATCCCACTTGAGGCCACAGTCATGGTCTTTCTCTGGAAAGCTGTGTGACAAATTCTCTTGTCCATCAAGTCATTTTAGAATTTAGAAATATCTATTTTTGAGGCATCCTTGTAAGTAGTCATTCTGTAAAATGAGTAGTCCTTCTGCCCTAATTGTTGGATTTCTGGCCCTGCCCCACCTGTCTCTCTGTCTTGAGTGTGAAGGCTCTGTGCTTGCTCCATGCTGTGCTGGGTGGAGGAACCCTGATGGTCTGTGTCCACAGGAGCTGGGGTCTAGAGGTGACTTTGGTAGAGCAGCTTGGCCACTTCCTGTACCTGCCCACGGGCAGGCCTGGCCCAGCACCAGAGGCATCAGGACAGGCACGCACCTGGCAGCTTTCGGTGGCATAGTTGTCATCTTTGGTGTTGTCAGAGAAAGGAGATGGCCACAGAATAAGGGAGGAGGAAAATAGTGGCTACCAGGCTCTAGAAGACATGTGAGAGACGTGCAGGGAAATTCCAGAACTATCTGGGAGGAACTGGAGAGGTACAGAACAGCAGGTGGAGGGCTGAGTCAGAGACACTGTTTGCTGACTGATGCTGCCCTGTCGTACTGCCTGGCTGATGAGTTCAGGAAACTGGGTTTGTGGAAGACAAAATGACCAGTGGAGGAATAGTAAGAGATGAGGCTGAAAACGTGTTTTGAGGTTAGGTTATACTCTAAAGTCTTGAAAGCTTTACAGCTGTGGTTTTGGAACTGGGGATTCTGCATTATTTAAATGCAGACTGTGACTCAACAGAACTGCTGCTGCTGCTGCTGCTGCTGCTGGTTGTGGGGTGCTGAGATTCTGATTTCTGGCAAGCTTCCGGTAATGCCAGTGCTGCTGGTCCTTGGGTCTCACTCTGAGTAGGAAGGCTATGTTAAAGAATATAAACGGTATGTAGGGAGATTCGGTGGAAATCTTTGATGAGAAGCCTGAGATAATATAAACTTCAAGAGAGTGTTTCTCAATGTGTAATCCTGTAGCATATCACATATGTGTAACTTTGGAATCAGTCTCACTTGTTTGAACCTCAGCTCTACCTCCCTGAGTTAGCAAACCTTGCATGGCCTTCATTTCCTTGTCTGTGAAATGCAATAATAGTGAAGGTAAGCAGGTGTCTTTACTGCAGTTCTCAGGAACTTAAATTTGCTAAAGTGATGTTCCAAGAAGGAGACTTCGGAACCCCTGTTTTGGGAGGATTGATGTGGTGGCAGACAGGAAGATGAGTTGTTTTGGGAAAAGGCTATATAGGCTGGACAGAGTCTCCAGGACATGAGTCTGGAAGGAAGGCGTGGCAGAATGTTAAGGTGTGGAGCCATTGAGGTAATAGCACAGGGTAGAGAGGATGGAGTGATCAGGAGAAACCCTCCAAGGTTGAATCAGGCTGGAGAGCAGTGAGAGGTGAGGATTAGGAAGAAGGAGTCGTGTAAGATTCTTTCCCACCCAGAGAGAAACAGAAGGCCAGGGGAGAGGACCATGTGTTTAATTTTCATTCTGATTTAAATTCTGCTGCTTCTTGCCCACAAACTAACAGCATGCCTCTTGAGTCTCTAGGGCATTTTATAGTAAAGCCACATATTTTCTGAAGTTGGGTCAAAACTGAGCATATGAAATTCCTCAAGTGTGAAATTCCACTTAACCCCATTAATGCCTATAACCCTGAGTAGATATTGTTTATAATTCACTTCTAGTTACCAGTGGATGTTTGCATTTGCCAACTCTTTTCAGATCTATCTCAAACTAAGTTTATTTTAGGGAAGAAAATGTGCCTTCCTGTCAAAGAGCTGAGAAAAACCAACCTCAGCCTCACACTCCTTTGGTTCACACATTTGGCTGTAACTCGTGTGTGTGTGTGTGTGTGTGTGTGTGTGTGTGTGTGTGTGTGTTTCATGGTATTCTGAATTTCATAATACTTAGGATAGCAAAACGTTTATTTACAAGGGCCTCTACAATTTACCAAAGGTGTTGACATAATAATCTCGTTTCATTCTGGCCAACCATGAAATGGGTATTGTTTAGCACATCTATTTTTCCCTTATACATGGTTAAAAATGCTGGGATGTTATACAGTTTCATGTACCAATCTATAGATGTTTCCTTCCCCTGGGAATTTTCTAGAACTTTTATACAACACTCATACTTGGTTGGTGTTGAAAATATTAAAGCNGCCTTGTATTTATTGGGTTGTCGGAAAAGTCATGATGTATTTTTTCTGTTTTTCGTTGCAAAAATGCATCATGACTTTTCTGACAACCCAATAGCTATTTTTGGTACTGCTAAATATTCTCTGTAGTTGTTGAGGCAATTTACACCTCAATGTATTAAAAGTTCCAATTGCTCTATATCTTCCTCAACAATTGAAAGCCCTTGTATGGCCTCTATAGCCATCTTGCTGTATTTACGGGGTCTTGAGAAAATATTTTTCTCCACTCTTCTATGTTCTTTCAGCCGGTAATTAAATTTACATGAGACAGATTAAGAGGAGAAAATAACAATTTAATTATATATGTAGGGATCTCCACATACATGAGAGCTTTAGATGCCCCACATACCTAGGAGGTTCCAAGAAGGAAAGGGGAAATGGGGGATATAAGACATCTTGAGCTAAGGATGAAGTAAGGTGCCTGGCACTTCAGAGAGGAGGAAGGTCATTCACAAGGTGATAAGAAGAGCAGGTGTTCAGTAATTAGAAGTTTGCCCTACACTACAGGTAAGTCATAAAAAAGTTATTTCTGGTGATAACTCTTATATTGGGCAAGGCCCCAGTTTAAATTTTTTAAGGGAGAAGTAAAAGTTTCTCTTGAGCCAGCAAGGTCTCAATCGTCTTCATCTCGAAATAATCCACATGCCAATGTGGCACATCTTGGGAGGCCTGTTTTGAACCCCTTCAATGGGAAACNTCTCTCTCTCTCTCTCTCTCTCTCTCTCTCTCACACACACACACACACACACACACACACACCTACCTACAAGCGTGTGCTAGCAATCAAGTCACATGATTCAGCATTTGCTTTAGATTTAAATTTTTTTCAATGGCCTTTGACTTTCTCTAAAGTAATTACTCTAGTTAATATTTTAGAATCCTTTGATAAAAGTCCAAGATATAAATCTTTTTGAGTGCTGTTCAAGTGTACTCTACGATGAATGTGAATCTCTGTGTTTCCTGCAGATGGAGAACTCTGCTCTGGCCTCCACATAGATTTTAATTAGTAAAAGTCTCTCTTCACATTCCAGACATGCTTGCATTCAAACTCAGAGGCTGGCTTTATAGAGCTGCATGATCTTGGGGAATCTGCTTAACTTTTTGAAACCTGTGGGCTCATCTGTAAAATGGGATTAAACATAGTATTTGGTTTTGTTGTGAGGATTAAATATATTAATACACTGTATCTTGCTGATAGTGAGTGTACCATAAACATTTGCTATTGTGGTTTTTCTTGGGTTATGGTGGTTTGGATGAATTAGTCTTAAGCCCCATTTTGAAGTATTTTATGTAAACAACTTTAAGGAACACACTACTACTTTCCCACCTTATGCTTGCGGAGGGCTTTTTATTTCTCAGCAGGCTTTAAGTGCGTCATCTCATCTGAAGCTTATAGCCACTCTGTAAGGTCATCAGGAAGTCATTTTAATCCCTTTGGTCAAGGCTGCGGAGGTGGGTTTGAAGTCCACTTCCCCTCCTTGGTGTTGCTTCCCAATGTTAGAAGGTCTCTCATCTACAAGAAGGGATATTTCCTTTTCATCTGAGGACTATGAGTACAGCAATTTCTTAGGTCTTCTTTTCAGAACCTTCTGAACCAAAATTAATCCACACTATTTCTCTGAAAGGAACAAAGGGGAAAAAAATACATGCTCTCTTGTTCATAAGAATTGCCAAAGCTCTTTTTTTTTTAATTAAATGAGGATGGATGCCTTCACTCATCCATCCTCTTTTTAATTTCCTATGTTCAATTTGATTAAGATGTGTTTCTTGAAGATATGTGCTATCTGGTTCTTGTTGTATAAAAAGTTTAATATCTTTCCCCCTTTTATTGGACTAGTAAGGCTTTTGACATTAAAAATAATAGCTTTGAATTTTCCTGTTGCTGTCTGCATTCAGTAGGAGGAATATTAAGAATAGATGGGGAAATTCATTTAGTTCTTTCTCTGAAGGGTCTTTCAAAGCATTATACTTAACATGATCTACTCTATAATCCACAGATGCATAGAATAAATAAAATAGAATGATAGCATAAGTTCCTTAGTGTCTAATCCAGGAAATGAATGTCTCTTAAAGAAATATGGCTACTAATCTTCTAAAACATCACTGAAAACTTATTTCTTTCCTTTGTGTTTAGCTGAAGTGAGTATGTGAGTTTGTTCTTAAGGAGGGAAATTGCAAGAGACCTTAAGAAAACAATATGCTCTTTTACTATTTAAACCTGCCAAGTTAGTACAACGTCTGAGTTGTGTCCTATAACCCATCCCAAGTCTTTGTTTTTGGACACAATTTGGATTTGGACACAATTTCTAGTGGAAAGAAAAAGAATAAGCAAACAGCTAAGGTTCCTGCACTGAAGCACACGTGTCCTGATAAGATTTCCAGTCATGCCGGAGTCAAATTTGGTAGAAGCTTTCAGGTTCAAGAAAAGCAGTCCATTAAGTCTGCATGTTTTACTTTATCCTCAATTTCTACCATATTGGCTCCATAAGGCTTAGTTGTTCTAAAGGACTAGGGCTCCCAGTAGCATCTTGAATTCTCCAGGACTAACTTTACTCTTTGTGCATCAATGTTTGTGGTAGCCAGCTTCCAAGACAGTCCCCAATGAGCCCTACCTTCTGGTATTGATGCCTTTGTGTAATCACTTCTCATATTTACCAATGGGTCTGGGTGGCAAATAAAATATGCAAAAATGATGGCACTTCATTAATAAGATTAAATTATAGAAGACTGGGACTTTCATCTTGGTGACTTTTGCACTTTTAAAACACTTGTTCTGGGGGAAGCCAGCAGCTGTGTTGTGAGTAGCACTACAGGGAGACCCACGTGGAAAAGATCTTAGGTCTCCTGCCAAAGCTCACCTGAGTGAGCTTGAAAGTGAATCATCCCGCTACAGTCAAATCTCATGTGACTGAAGCCCCAGTCAATATCTTGACTGCAACCTCCTTAGATCCAAGGTCAGAACTAAGCTGCTCCTGGATTTCTGACCCTCAGAAACTGTGTGAGATAATGTTTGCCGTTTTAAGTTGTTAAATTTTGGAGATAATTTGTTATGCAGCAATAGAGAAGTAATACAGGTTTCTTACTGGAAAAATGTGAGTGGTAATAGTACCTACCCAGGTACTAAGTGAGATAGTGTATGTAAGTGGTACAGAGTTAAATGTTCAATTGTGGTTATTATTGTTATTAACACTATTGAGTGGCCAGTTGACTCTTTTCTCAGATCTAAAAATAGTATATTTTTATATAGTATATATAACTGTTTAATGCTGGAAATTTTGCCAATGACATTGTTTAGATATGGCTGGGTGTCTACATCTACATTTAGCAAACACTGTTTCTTTCTTTCTTTTGGACAGTCCTGCTCTGCCCATCACTGCTTCCAGTAGAGGAACAAGATTCAGCTAACTTATCAGAGAGTGTTTGCTGAGTCCCTCTTGGTGTGTCCTAGACACTGGGTCAAATCAGCCTGGAAAAATCAGCCCTGAGAACAAGAAGGCTGCTTTGGAATGGGATTTATCAATTAATTTTTCTCTTTTGATAACTTTTTTCCATTTTGAGAGAAAATGGAGAGTAAGTCAGTCAATGAAAAAGGTAAGAGTATTGGATGGAGTCAAGGGAGTGAATATCAATTTATTTTTTAGTAAAAAAGGAAGAAAGCTTTTTGATCCTTTTCTACTTTAATTCATTTTAGTGTGAGTTATCAGTATACATGTGTCACACAGTGGTTATGTAGTATTGATTTTCTTCTCTTGGAGAAGGATAATGCAGCGACTTTGTGAGTATTTATCAGAGAGGTGCTCACTCCTGCTCTTTTGGAAAGTCTTGGTTCTACCTTATAGCTCTAGGAATTGTAGGAGAGGAAAGGGATACCTACCTAATTGGCCAATGTGAGAGAACTGACCTTGGCAAGCAGTGGGAGAAACAGATGTCACATGTGGGTGTCACAGGTTGCTCTCACAGCCCAGGTCTTTGGGTATTCACAGCTGTGTATGTTAGGAGTGGGCCAATATCCTTTGATAAATGTGATATTTTCCTCCATAGTTAAAGGTTTTGGTGAATAATGTTTTTTTTTTCTGTGAGGGATATGGAGGATAAACAAAATAACTTCTTTCACAGTGGGGTAAACTGAAGCACTGAACAATTATGTTGTTTATCTCAAGATAGATAAAACTAAAAGCCAAGGTCTTAGCTTCTACAGTAATCTATAAGTTGATATTGCCTTATTGTTATCAGTGCTATTACTTTTAAATCAATGCAGCAATCACATGACAAATGCCACAGATTGTGGGCATAGTAGATGTTTTTGTGAACGTGGTACAATTTTTAGTTTATTTACTTTAATTAAGTATATTCAGATGAGTCCCTTAGATGTCTATGAATCTTATAGTTCCCTTTTGTTTCCCGATCTTTGGATATCAAAGATGTTCTGGAATATTCTACAGGTAAAAGAAAGCAGGAGACTTATCGAGGATAGACCTAGAGAGCAAAGATATAAAATAGTGACCCAAGGGGGCAGGGTGGTTCTCTAACCTTTAGGTGGAGTTGTTGATGAAATTAGGACTTGATTGCTTGGCACAGTCTCAGCTGTGTTTCAGTACAATCTGAGGGCTCCTGTTTCCTTTCTCTTTCTTTGAGTCACTGCCCCATAATAAGCTGGGCAATGTTTGCCCTGTGGCAATTCTTCTGTGACATTTTCTTAAAAAGAGCCTGGAGGTATATTATTGAAACATGACCTCTCTTTGTTTCTTTTCCTACTTGGGTGACATTCATTCATGATCATGCAGATGTAAGAGTCTATGGGATTGGGGACACTAATAGAGCTGCTAATGTCATCCACTTAGAAAGGCCTTTTCTAATCATGTCCTGCAGAGTAATTTTCTTTACTCCTCTGTTTCTCACCTCCCAGTTTCTTTCTTTCATGCCACATATGACAGTGAGTAGTTAATTAATTAATTCATTCATTCATTCATTTACTTGCTTGTCTGTCTCTCCTGGACTCAGCACTCCCCAAGGGTGTAAAATGTTATGTTCCTGGCATATAGTACAGTGCTTTGAAAGAGGAGATATTCAATAATTTTGGGTTTAGTCAATGAATGAAAGAGGTAGTTGTGGATGTTTTCTGCTGTGACTGCTGCCTTCCCTCCCTGTCACTTGTGTTCAGAGGATGCTGAGAGTTCATGCACGGTGCTATGTTTTTGTTCCTGCCGTGCTGCCAATGCTTGTGTTCAGTCCACAGTCATTTCGCCATGAGAAAAAGAGTGAGAAATCTCTTTAAAAGGAATCTTGATATCTTTCCTATGGAAGATATCTCTGCACACTTAATGTAGTCCAAAAAATAGGAAAATTTATTGAGCCACATACCTGGAAATAGAGAGGTAGGGGGAGAGGTTTTAGTGTTATTAACCCATGATGTGAGATAAAAACTCAGGTCTGTCTGTTTCTCTGTTCCGTAGTCTTGTACTAGATTCGCTCTAGAGCAGAAGCTCCTTGTGGTTGTAACAGGTAGTTTGGGGGGCTACATACTTTGTCTTTCATAGTGTGTGTGTGTGTGTGTGTGTGTGTGTGTGTGTGTGTGTGTGTGTGTATCTGTGTCTGAGAGAGAGAGAGAGATTTGGCCAGATTGGGTCATATGTCCATGTCTGAACCAATAATTCCCTCTGGCCTTTACCAAATGTCACCTACTTATAAGGCCTTCCCTGACCACTCTATCTAAAATCACAGCCCCAACTTTTAGCTTTGTTTCTCTCTAGTTCATGTACTATCATGTAACTAGCTACACATTTTATTTAGTTTTTCCTTTGTTTGTTCATAATCTCCATAAGTGCAGAGTTTTGTTTGTTTTGTTTCCTGCTGTATTCCAGTATCTAGAACAGTACTTGACTTAGAAGTCATTTAATAAATATTGATTGATGGAATAAATTAATGAACATGGCCAGGGGAATTTCATGGGACTGTTGGCTTTGGCCTTTTCTTTCTCTTTTTTTTTGACAGCTTTATCGAAATAAAATTCATATACCAAACAATTCACCCATTTGAAGCACACAGTTTACGTAATGGCTTTTAGTATATTCACAGAGTTGTGCATCCATTGCCACCATCACTTTTAGAACATTTTCATTACCTCCAAAAACACCTCCCACCCTTTATTATCCCCCAACTCCTCCATTCCCCTCAGCCCTAGGTAGCCACTAACCTATCTTCTGTCTGTATGGATTTACCTATTCTGGACATTTTCTATAAATGGAATCATATAATATGTGGCCCTTTGTGATTGGCTTCTTTCATTTAGCATGATGTTGTCAAGGGTCATTCATGTTGTAGCATGTGTCAGTGCTTAATTTCTTTTTATTGCTGAATAATATTGCAGAGTATGAATGTGCTACATTTTATTTGTCCATTCATCAGTTCATGGACTGGCTTTGGTTTTTAAAGCAGACATTATTAAGGTGAATGAGTTTGCCATAATTGGTTTATAATAATTCTGACCCATCTTCATGTCAGTTCCTTCAGCTAAAGTACTGACACTCACAAAGGGAGGGATATAATGGATACTAGTGGTCATCCACTAGCAGATCAATATTGTATCACAAAAAGTTTTTTCTTTTTTCCTTCCATCTTGTATTGTCATATTTTCTTCCCTCCCAGTCATTAGTATTATTATTTTTTATATTGGAGGGTCAATGGCTGGTGGTGTTAAAACAGAGTGAATTATATTAGCTCTGTCTTCAGTTTAATTTCTTCAAAAAAATATCTCTCATTTTTCAATGGACACAGAGGTGTTACTCTGAAAAACTGCAATAAAAAAAATCACCATTCACCTCAGATGTAAAATACTTTCCTAAGGCAGTCTGTTCTTAATTTCCTGTGTTCTGTCTATTGGAAGGCTCACTGTTGCAAAGCCAATATGAGCTATGTTATATTTCAAACAAATGCATTTTTTCAGGGAGACCGTGTACTCTTTTCTTTTCCAAGTAATTAAGCCAGTCAGGGGAAAAGATCAAATGTCATTTTGTTCATTTTTGTTCTCCTTTTTCTCTCTAATCAAGGTTGGAACATTCTTCTCATCCA
Organism: Hipposideros armiger; assembly: GCF_001890085.2. Taxonomy (NCBI): domain Eukaryota; kingdom Metazoa; phylum Chordata; class Mammalia; order Chiroptera; family Hipposideridae; genus Hipposideros; species Hipposideros armiger. Next base: position 3,313,182 of record NW_017731477.1, on the reverse strand, counting down.
GAGTATTCCCAAAGACAACTTTATGTAGCAAGTAAGGTCACTGTCCACACTTTTTAATTCAGTAGCAGAAACTTTGGGAAAGCAGCATGTTACTTGTAGTCCAAGCAAAAAGGTGTAAATAGCTTTATTGAAAGTCAATGTGCTCTTGTGAGGTGCTGCCCATTTCCGAGTTCCTCACCATTTGTTCTTTTGCACTGATGAGTGTTACAAGGAAGTTTACAGCTGTGTTAAGTTTGAGGTTTTATTTTTTTTTCCTGTGTTTTCTACCATGAGCAAAAGGTTAAAGGATCATTTGGTGTTTTATTTGTTTACCCTTTGGAAGACAAGAAGGTGACTTTTTTTCTTTTTGATGGCAGGAATTGAACTGGCACTGAGGAGTGTAGTTGTCACCCACAATATGGCCTCATAAGTAAGGTCAAATTTGGGCAGAGTTTTGAAAGGGTTCAGAATGCTATAGAAAATTTACCGGAATTTCCAGAGAGTAAAAAGTTGAGGCACTGGAGTGGTGAGTTCTGTCGGTGTGGGAGGGCGGATGTCTTCACATTATATAAAGAGTGTCTAAGGCACCAAATTTAGGTCTCATTCTGACCATTGCTGTAAGAACATAGACCAATTTTAATTGGTCACAGTTCTGGTGAAAGATTAGCTGTGAGATTGGATTTATCAAAATTTATGTGCTAGTTACTGTTAATCTGAGAAAGATCAGGGTCATTTGTAATGACTTCATTTGATTTGTACAGATTTCATTGACTTATCACATTTTTCCTGTGCTGAGAAACTAGATATTTCCTCATAAATTTCCATCAATGCTTTAAAAATTTAACCTTCATTTTAAGCCTAGAGATAGCATAAATCTGAAAACAGTGAGGTATGGGTGATGTTAGCTGTGTCACAGCAAGGTCTTAATAAAATAGAACATGAAAGGAGGCCGTAGGAGACAGAGGACTAGAAAGTGTGTGTGTCTTAGGACAATTTTTTAATGAATCAATGTCCAGAGTTTGTTTCCTTCCTTCCTTCCTTCCTTCCTTCCTTCCTTCCTTCCTTCCTTCCTTCCTTCCATTATTATATTTTTAAAGATTTTTATTAAAATATGGCTAAGAGGCCTGTTTTGAGCATTTTGAGCCTCTCCTCTGCTTGGGGCCTGCTTCAAACTCTTGGGGAGTGTACTTTCTTTTTAAATAATGGCCCTTGAGCCATTCTCTACTACTGTTCGGGCCTGCTTCTGTTTCTTTGAAATGTATTTTTTTTCTTCTAATACACTTATTTTCTGCAACTTTACCTCTCTGGTCTGTGTCTCCATTCTTCAGCTACATGAGACCATGAGCCTAGCACACACAAAATCACACATCTGAAAACCCTGTTTCATTTATTGGGGGATCTCCCAGGATGAAAAAGAGAGGTAAATATGACCTGTGCTTTTCTGTCTGCCTTGCCCACTCACGGGCCTTCATCAATATTTTGTTGTCCCTTTCTCCTATCATACAAACAATGGGCCTTCGTCAGCCAGTTAAAAGCGACAAGCGCAGCTGCCACTCTTCAAGACTCAAAGGACAGGCTTAGCAGAAGGGCTCTGGTTAACCCCCTCTGACGTGGATCGGAGGAACGTTGGCCTTAGCCCGACTGCCTTCTCTCTTGGGGAAAAGAGAGGAGCCCGAGGACGGCATGAGGTTGGGGTGAATGATTTTTAGACGCAGCTGAGGAACTCTGGTCACGGTGACTCTGTGCCGTGTTCCGAAGGCTCCCTGGGTCTTCTCCCATCCCAACGGCCCATATGGGTGCCGGCCAATGGCTCTCCCTCCCACTCCCCTCTCTGCTACTCTGCTGCCTTTTCCTTTCCGCGAGGAGGCTGGATACTGGTGCATGGCTAGGTTGTTTGCAGGCAACTGAGGGACCCTCTGCCATGGCTGCTCTGCGGTAGAGTCCCAAAGGCCACACTGGTCCCTTCTCAGCCCGACGACCCGTCAGGGTGCCAGTGGAACGTCTCCTCCATCCTTACTGCTTTTTTCATCCTGACACTGTCTGTCCTTAACTCCTGAGAGGCTGGTCCAGGGCCCCTTCCCTGTGAGACCTTCTCAGCACTCCACGCCAGCCTCAAGACATCTTAAGGTAAGAACATGGAACTTGGTCTCTACATCTCTGCTGTTTCTGTGCCCTTTCCACTTGCTGTCCACTTTCCAGCAATTACTTAGCGACCCACCTCCATGGGGGGCTCCACCCGTAGGGTCCCGAATATCTGGCCACTTTCCTTTTATACCTGTGCTATTGCAAACCGTCAGGCAAGATCCTGGGGGAGAGGCAACATTTTCCAGACTCACTTTGCCTTAAGGAAATAGCCCTATCTGAAGTCTTCTGAGGCTTCCAATATCTCTGTCTACTCCCCCTTACATATTGGACATATCATGGCGCCCTGCCACACCCTTTCACGTGTGCTGCGTGCCTTCCCTACAGACTGTAGACATGTACTCCCTCCTTAATCATCTTTAGATAGAAGGGCACCAATTTCAAAGACACTCAGAGTCAGGCCAAAACACCCCATTATCGGTGAGTGCCTTTACTGGCCTACAGGCCGGTGTCAGAAGTCCAGGAGGGGACACACACAGAGTTAGGTAGGCACCCACCCGGGGACATGGGGCAGCTGCCCAGGTAAGGCATGACTAAATCCTGGCACGCCATGTCCCCTCACCTGCCATGGAACTGAGTCATGCAGTCTCCCTGGCCCACTCAGGATCTGGAGGACACTTCAGATAGGTTATTGGGAGGTGAATTGCAAAGGGACACCTTTCTTTTCTCCCTCCCCCACACATGGGCAATACAAATGCCCACTCTGGGCCATGGGCTGGCTGCCCAGGTAAGGCATGACTACATCCTGGCACGCCATGTTCCCCCACCCGCCATGGGACCGAGTCATGCAGGTCCCCCTGGCCCACTCAGGTCTGGAGGATGTCCAGATCAGTTACTGGGAGGCAAGTTATCAGCTGTCACGCGCCTACACGCTCCTGAATTACATCCTGAAAGATTTAACCCCCAGACTCTGAAAAAAAAAAAAAAAGCGGTGCCTAGTTTTCTTTTGTTATGAGATTTTAAGCTCAATACAATACAAGTTAGAAGACGGGGAAACCTGGCCTTCAGAGGGAAGTATTAGCTCTAATACTATCATGCAGCTAGATTTGTTTTACAGATGGGAAGGGAAATGGCCAGAAGTTCCCTATGTTCAGGCTTTCTTCGCCCTGCGGGACAGACAACCCAGACCTTTGCAGAGAATGTCAAGTTAATACAGCTCTTTTGGCTACGGTTTCTTGTCTCCCTCCTCTAAAGGAGACCCATTCAAAGGAACCTCCAGCGGTGCCCTCCTCCCCAGGGCAGACCCCCACAGGAAGATTCCAGTACTCCATCCCTTTCTCAGTCTCTTGAGACCCTTCCCCCTTACTCTGCTGATCCCGTTTCTGCAAGAACAGCCCACAGTGGGACTCATTGTAAGGGAGATGGCCTAAGTCTCTGTGTGATAACATTCTAAATAAGCTTACTTTTAAAATCATGTTATCTCTGCTACAAAATCTGTCAAGAAAATAGCTTGTATAATTGACTTTGGGATCTCATAGAGTTAAGAACGAATAAAAAGTCACTCAAATAAGGTTTTAATTAAAACTTTTCAGTAATGATCATATATTAGGGATGCTTAGATGTGATTTCTCAACATCTATTGACAATGTAAGATTTTAGTTTTGCTAAGTTCATCTATTTCTAGCTTCTTGTCATGGGACTGTTCAAAGATAGATTAAGATCTGTTAATAAATATACTGTATGTCTTATCACAAATGCCTGTACTTTTTAAGGTTATGAAATATATTCCTGGATTTGCCAGTGAAAATACTAATTGCTTGTTTTTGGTTGTCAGTAAAAATTAAGGTTTTAGAGGTTATGGATTCTAATTAATATGAAAAAAAATAATGTGTGTTTTCAAGGAAGGTGTAAGGTATGGAAATACATTTTTAAAGAAACTGAGAAAGTTGTAGAAGGTTTACGAAAAGTCTTGAGAGAGTTTTATGTATAGTCAAGCTAAATACAGTCAATCAAGTATATTTAAATATCAAAAGTGAGCTAGTAGAGTTGACTGTTTTCTTTCTCTCTCTCTGCTAAACAGGACACATTTCTTAGACTATTGGTCTATGTTTTATATAGTCCCAATCAGATTCCTGGTTACTGGGAAAAAAGCTAAAAGCTACACAATAGTAACCACTAAGTTTTGCTAATAGTTATATAAACTCCTGTATTTTAGGACGTGTCCTCAGTGTCAGAGCATAGGCCAATGTAAAGGAAGCTTATTCTCCTTAACCTGACAGGATCATAATGGTCCTTGCCCACTACATAGATCATTAAAAAGGCCAGGAATTTGTTTAAATGTCTTTAACAACCAAGACAGAAAAATAAGAAATAGTGAGACCAGAGGATGAGACCAAAACCAAAGCCAGATTTTTGGCCACAGTTATAAAAAAAACCCAGGGCTAAAGCCACCTCAGGGCACCCCAAAAGTCCCAGGAGAGGAAATGCCAAATAAAACAGCCTGCTTTTTGGATGTGGAAACCCAGATCACCGGTATAAGGAGTGTCCTAATCCTCCAAAGCAGCCATGCTCTCTGGTCAGTACAGGACACTGGAGGAGAGATTATGCCCTGCTCCGAAGGGAGCAGAGACCACTCCCTCCCCACAGAAAGCTGCGATCACTGTTGGGCCTAATGTTCCCAGTGGCGCCCAGGCTTGTCTCATCACAGGGGTGAAACTGCCGGTGACCCTGACGTGACAGGCAAGCCTGTTAATTTATAAAAGCCATTTTTTTTTTCTGTCTCAACTGCTCACTCTGAACATTTTTTTCCCCTAAAAACTGCTCAGTTGTAAAGATAAAGCAAGCCTCCAGATTTGGGCTCATTTAACTCAGCCTGTTCCTTACATTGGTCTATACCTTAGGAAAAAAAATGTAAACTAAACAAATCAAACTTAAAAGGACTCTGGAAAAGCCTTATCAAAAGAGCTCCAAGCCCTAACTCTTAACTACTGATTCTAACCTCAATTCTGTTATCTCCTATGTTGTTAGCTTGGAAAAGTTCCAACAGTCACTTAAGAAATATAGGGGACCCAGTCCTAAAGGGAAAAGTTTCTAACAGACCAGTTAGTCCCTATATAGAAGGAACCTTTACAATTTTTCTAAACACCCCAACAGTTTTGGCACTTCAGAGAGCCAATAGCTGGGTCTACTTCCCTCGAATTAAACTTATTTAAGTTTCCATAGGACTCCCCCAATCACTCCTGTTCCTATGAACCAGTTGAAAACTTTAAGCATCTCTTCAAACAATTCCTGGAGATATTTTTTTTGTGGAGCTAGGTTTTATTTATGCCTTTCAGCTAATTGGATGGAAACCTATACCTTATTTTACTTGACTCCAAAGATCAACATAGTCCCCAATAATCAGTCCCTAACCATTCCTTTGAAAAACCGCTGAAAAGGGGGGGTCTATGCTTATTTTTTTTTAATCTGTTGTTTCTATGTTAATCAGTCTGACATGCCACCCAAAAGTTAAAAGATAGAACTTACAGGATCTGCCAACAATTAAGCGAATTTGGGGATCTTGGTCCAAGATTTGGAGTTGGGTATCCTGGCTTCTTCCTCTTGCGGGGCCATTGCCAATGATCATTATAACCCTTGTTTTTAGACCCTATATCCTAAATCTTTTAACAAAATTTATTTCTTCCCTCCTACAAGCCATCAACTTCCAAATGACACATCAACAGAGTTCTGAACCAGTTTCAACTATTGAAGCTAATCCAGAAATCCCACTCTCACACCTAGATGAAATAGGCCAGGAATTTCATAGTTCACCAACAGTCTCATAGATATAAGACCCTATTACTATCAGCAGGGAATGATGCAGGCCAAACGAGTAGCCCCCCCCACCCCCCCACTGGACAACTTTTAAGTTTTTCAATAGAAGTTTTAAGTCTCCTCTTCCCTAGTTCCTTAGACCCTGGCTTTGATTACTCTTCTAATCAGTTTCTGAATCCTAGACTAAAGATTGCCCCTAGACTGAATCACAGAATATCTCTCACCCAGCCTGGCTTTAGATAACTATTTATAAGCCTGTGACTTCCCAACATTCCCCAAGCCATTTTGGACCTAACTCTTGGATAATCCCATCCCAGAAAGTAAACAGGTTTTAACATTTCCCCAGGCCAGTACACTAGTTGATTGTAAACATTAAAGGCTAATGTTCTTTCCAAACCTCTAGCCACCCAACATCAACAGCTTTGAGCTCTGCTGATTAAGAAATTTATTAATTAAAATCTAATTTTCCTCATGCAGGGGCCTTGAGGATATAGAGGGTGCCCCAGCAAGATTGCCAGTCACAACCAAAGAAGCCAACACGGTCTTCCAGGTGGATCTCGAGACCCCTTCCTCTCATCTGAGATCAGATAGAGTGAGAGTTTCATGAATCCCCCAAATAGGCAGGGACAGCTCTATGCCCCTGCCCAGCAGGAAGCAGATACAGAAGAAAAGACCTCCTGTCCTTCAAATTCATGGGGATCACATCTCTCAAGGGGAAAACAAGACAGGCAAAAAGAGGCAGGCATTGGATCTCTGCATTCCTGCATGTCCCACAGAATGTGACTGCCCAAAAGACCTCCTCTTTCCACCCAAAACTTCTTTTTTCATTGTAATTATACACCCCTACAGGGAAACAAGTGGGTACACAATGCCTGACTGGATTAGACCAGTCACTCAGACCTGCGCAGTTTTAAAGACCACAATGACCTTCATTTCACCTAGGCCTCATTATATCGTCCGTATAATATCATATATATGCCTGGAAATTCATTAATATCATTATAACAGACTGAATTCTGGAAAGGAACATGCGCAGTCTAAAGAGATGAGGTAATAGCCTGTTGTCAATCAAGTGGTCCCACACCCAGAGAGGAACAGCCCCATTCTAGAGAACAACGAGATAAAAATCCCAAGTCCTGGCCAGTCAACACCTTTTTTGAGTGTTTTGAGCCTTGCCTCTGCTCGGGCCACTCCAAACTCTTTGGAGTGTACTTTCTTTTCTAATAATGGCCCTTGAGTCATTCTCTACTAATGTTGGGGCCTACTTGTGTTTCTTTGAAATGTACTTTTTTCTTCTAATAAACTACTTTTCTGCAACTTAAAAAAAATAAAATAAAATATAGCTAACATACAATATTATATTAGTTTCATATGTATACAAGTGTTATTCAACATGTATATACCTAAAAAAGTGATTACTATAAGTCCAGCAACCACTTGACACTGTACTATGCTATCACAATATTATTGACTATATTCCCTATGCCATACACTATATCCCCATGACTATTTGTTTTATACCTGTAGATTTGAACCTCTTATTCCCTTTCACCACCCCACCCTTTTAAGAAATTTTTCAATTACAGTTGATACTCAATATTATTTTATATTAATTTCAGGTGTACGGCATAGTGGTTAGACATTTATATAATTTAAGAAGTGATCCCCCTGACTAGTCTAGTACCCACCTGACACTGTACATAGTTATTGACTATATTCCCTGTGCTTTACTTTACATCCCCATGACTGTTTTGTAACTATCAATTTGTACTTCTTAATTCTTTCACCTTCTTGACCCTGTCCTCCAAGCTCCCTCCCATCTATCACCACAACAAATCTAGTACCCACCTGACACCATGCATAGTTATTATAATATTATTGACTATATTCCTTATCCTTGCATTATTTTTTGCAATGCTTTGCAAATACATGGTATTCAGTGAATTAAGTTGAGCTGAATGGACTTGGAAATGAGACTTGATCCAAAATAATTTTGACTTTTGATTGAGAATACAGTGTTTTACTTTTTCAGGTTTTAGATCAGTAGGGAGCTGAGGACAAGTCCAGGGGTAGTTGAATACTCTTACTGTTTAGTTTCCTTTTTTTTTTTTTCTATAAAATGCCTACTTACACTTAAGCAAGTAATATTCATCTTTGGCCTCATTTGTCACATGCTTTACCCAGACTGGTGCCTCCTTTTTTTTCAGTTCCTCCTAAGCCTGTTCTGATACCATTAGGCAATCCCAACAAGGCTTGCTAAGTCCCTAGAGAGGGACTATTATGATAAAGTATTACTAATATTCCATAGTATAACTGAAACATTGCTGGCTATACAATTTGATTATTAGTTAATTAAGATTCTGTTTAATTTGATCAGAACCTCTGGAATTAAATCATTTTATATTAAAAAATTACAAAATTTGATTGTTTCAAGAAAAGATTATTAGAGTGCCAATCAGGTGGTTAGAAAAAGTTGTCATCAAATAATAAGACTAACCTTATAAGTGAATTGGAAAACATCCAGAAAAGCTAGTCTAAGCTTGTTCTTAAACTGAGCCAGTGGAAATCTTCTTAGCGGTTCCTTGGGCTGACCTCTGAAGCTCATGTGTTTGTAATAAAACAGTGGCTACATGTTTATGTTTGGCATGGATTGAAAATTTACTTGTGATATTTAGTAAAATAAAGCCTAAGCGTACCCACTATTGTTTTGATGTGTTAAATGATTTGTGTGTGCATACCTTTATTTTTGGTGATTCTTCAGGTGAGATCACTATATTACTCCTGAAAGGTTTTCTGGAATAGAAATCATTCATTTGCTAGTATTTGAACAACCAGGTCATCCATTTTTTTTCTTCCTGTATGTGCTACTGTATGTCAGATTGTAGGTTAGAGTTCATGCCACTTATTTAGTGTATATTGAGAGGAAATGGCATCAGAGGCATTTTTGAATGAGGTTTTAAAATTGTTGCCTAGGAAATTTGATTTACTTCAGTCTGTTTGACCAGGTGAGGAAAGGCTAAAGGACTGTTAGCACTGGCCAGAAGGCTTGATTGTCTCAGTCACTTATAAGTGGACAACTCCATGCTGATGTGGCATGATTGTGAACCTACCTCTTGTTTTCACAAAATATGCCTAATTTTGAGACATTTAAATACATATAACATGTTATTAAATAAATGAAGCATGCCATATGGACCTTTATAAAAATAACAAAGAATCCTCTAACTACTAAATAGCATATTTGATCACTTAATCTAATTTACAATGTTCAATTTCCTAATGCGGCTTCACAAACTGCCAGTTTTGCTTATTCTGTACCATGCTGTGTTTTTGCTTGTGTTTGTGCTGTTGGGTTAGTTGTTCTAATGAACAAACCTTTTATCTCTTATAAAGGCTCCCATTAATCTAACTAGTTCAGAGAGAGATTTTCTATTGCTTCAGTTCTCTCCTGGTAAAACCCAACAGGTTTCCTCACCTTTCAAAAATCATATTTTATTTACTTATTTATTTATTTTTACCAAAATTTTACCTAAGGGGAAAAAATAAAGTTGATATTTTTCATAGATGTAAGATGAGAACTTGGAAATTCTGTAGATTATTACTCTTAAGAAATTAGCATTATTAATATCACTACAGAATGTGTAATATGGCTTATGTGGAGATTGTATCTGTCCCACTGGTCAAGTTCTGGAGATTACAAGAATAAACACTCACTTATTTCCTCAATAGAGGAAGATTCTTGGAATGTAGCAGAATGCCATGAAAAGAACATGGTGCTTGGTGCCAGGCACTGGAATTTTCATTTTACCTTCATCTCATACTAGCCTGCGACCTTGATCATATAAATTTGCCTTTCAAATCCTCAGCACTTTGTAACATTGATGTGAGAATGAATGAGAACATTTATATCAAGTGCCTAGCCCAGTGACTGGCACCTGGTGGTTTCATCATAAATATATGACTACTTGTTTTAAAGGCTGGAGAAACCAGACTCTGTTTATAGAGCAAGATTGCTAAATCTTAACTAATAGGGAACAAAAATGTTGTTGTAAGTGACTGAGAATGCCGTGGAGTTCAGTTCAAAGAAGTTGATGGAAGAAGAATTAACTAACTGGTGAGTCTGATAGGTGACAGGGTATGTGGCCACTTAGAATGACCTGGAGCATTTAGGTAGGAGGATCTTAAGTACTTGCCAGTTTTGGAAGACCTCAAAAAACTCCTCAGGTAAGCGTATTTCCCACTGAAACATGCTGAGCTGTTTGTCAACATCATAGGTACTAAGGGCCTGCCATCCTACTTGGGAAGCAACCTCTGGGTCCCCTGGCTCTTGGATGGTATGGACGTCTTTCAGCAAACAGGCAATGAGATTGGTTGCTTGATTGTTACCTCTAGTGAAGGGCACTTGTCCAGGAGACAGTTGCCAAATTGCAAGCCAGGCTTATCTATACTCTGGAACATTTTATTCATGTGCTGCTTTCAATGTAGCCCATCTTCTAAAAAGGTTTCAGCCAGTAGTTTTGGAGACAGGATTCCATTCTACCCTGTAGTCCCATATTTTGACTGGTGGCCTTAAGAGAGTTATTACTTTGTTGGCTAAAGAACACTAAAATTTTATGACATGCTATATAGAACTAAAGAAATAAGTAGGTGACTTCTTTTGTATGGTATCATTAGTTCTGAATGTCACCCATCTCCTACCTTCTGCCATTGTTTTGGCCTGTGGATGAGGTCTGTACCAGTGGTATAAATTAATATTGTTTGGCTTCTAAAAGCTGTAATTTTCCTGAGGTGGTAGTTGTGGTACAGTACATTTTCCCTCTTTTCAATTTCCTAAATACATCTACACATGGAAGTGAAATGGCCTCTCTCTACCTGCTGTGTGCATGGGACCTCTACACCTGTTCAATCATGAAACCACTAATGAGGCCTCTCCTGTAATATTTAGGATTTTCACAGAGTATGAAATCCCATTACCGAGAGTCAATGAATGACATCTGTTCCCCATCCCACTCCCAAAGCCATCATTCCAGCTGCTCAGTGTTCTGAAAAACATGTGCCACTCAGAGAGAAAATTAGAGTCCAGAAAGAATGTGTTACTTCCTAGCCCAGCTTTCCAATATCCTGGCCCCCATGTATACCTTTGTTCTATAAGAATTAGGACAAAAGGAAACTTTATTTCAGACTTAAAAAAAAATCTGCTTATTTATTTCTGAAACAAGTCAAAACCCAGAAATGTGGAATTTTCTTAATAAAGAAGATAAGAAAGACATGAACCTGAAAACATCCAGCTAAATGGATAAATGCTTGAATTTTTTAGATGTTAAATTTATTTTAAATGGGTATGATATAAAAGTTATTTATATAGTTTGGCCTCTCTCAAATTCTTCTTTTGGAAAGAGGAGGGCTATAAATAAATATACATGAATATAATGAATGAATATCTACCATAAATTTTTTTGGGGGGGTTAGCCATGCATTGTTATACATATATAACATAAAATACAAAAAACTACTTTATCTAAAATATTTCATGGTTAGTAGGGGACTACAACACCACACTGTCACCAATGGACAGGTCTTCCAGACAGAAAATCAATGTGGAAACAGAGACCTTAAGTGACACATTAGACCAGCTGGATTTAACTGATATTTTCAGAGCATTTCACCCCAAAGCTACAGAATATACATTCTTCTCAAGTGCGCATGGAACATTTTCCAAGATAGACCACATGTTAGGCCACAAAACAAGTCTCAATAAATTTAAGAAGATTAAAATCATACCAAGCATCTTCTCAAACCACAATGCTATGAAACTAGAAATCAATTAGAAGAAGAAATCCGGAAAACACACAAATACATGGAGGCTGAATAACATGCTACTAAATAGCGAGTGGGTCAAAACTGAGATCAAGGAGGAAATCAAAAGATATCTCAAGACAAACGAAAATGAAAACACCACTCCCCAAATCTCTGGGATACAGTGAAAGCAGTCCTGCGAGGGACGTTCACAGCAGTGCAGGCCTACCTAAAGAAGCAAGAAATTTCTCAAATCAACAGATTATCCTTGCACCTCAGGGAACTGGAAAAAGAACGTCAAAATAAGCCCAAAGGGAGCACAAGGAAGGAGATAATAAAGACTAAGGCAGAAATAAGTGAAATAGAAACCAGAAAAACAATACAAAAGATCAACGAAACCAAGAACTGTTTTTTTGAGAAGGTAAACAAAATTGACAAACCTCTATCCAGACTCATCAAAAAGAAAAAAAAAAGAGGACTCAAATTAATAAAATCAGGAATGAAAGGGGTGAAGTGACAACAGACACCACAGAAATACAAAAAATTTTAAGAAATTTCTATGAGAAACTATATGCCAACAAATTTGACAATCTGGAAGAAATGGATAGTTTTCTAGAAGAATAAAACCTTCCAAAGCTAACTCAAGAAGAAACAGAAAATCTGAATAGACAGATTACTACTAAGGAAATCAAATCAGTAATCAACAAGCTCCCAATAAACAAAAGCTCATGACCAGATGGCTTCACAAGTGAATTTTACCAAACATTCAAAAAATAATTATCTTTTTTTAGAATTACCTATTCTTCTCAAACTATTCCAAAAAATCCAGAAGGAGGGAAAGCTCCCAAACTCTTACTATGAGGCCACTATCACCCTGATCCCAAAGTCAGACAAAGACAGTACAAAAAAGGAAAATTACAGGCTGATATCCCTGATGAACATAGATGCAAAAATCCTCAGTAAAATATTAGCAAACAGAATTCAGCAATATGTTAAGAAGATCACACACCATGATCAAGGGGTTTCATCCCTAGTACGCAAGGTTGGTTCAACATCCGCAAATCAATTAATATGATATACCACATTGACAAAATGAGAAATAAAAATCATATGGCCATATCAATAGATGCAGAAAAAGCATTTTACAAAATGCAGCAGCCATTTATGACAAAAACTCTTAGCAAAGTGGGAATAGAGGGATTGTATCTCAACATAATAAAGGCCATATATGATAATCCCACAGCTAACATCATACTCAATGGGGAAAAGCTAAAACCATTCCCCTTAAGATCAGGAACAAGACAAGGCTTTCCACTTTCTCCACTTTTATTCAACATAGTTCTGGAAGTTCTAGTCACAGCAGTTAGACAAGAAAAAGAAATAAAAGGTATTCAAATCGGTAAGGAGGAAGTAAAATTGTCATTATATGCAGATGACATGATATTATATATAGAGAACCCCAAGGACTCCATCATAAAACTATTGGAATTGATAGACAAATTCAGTAAGGTAGCAGGATACAAAATTAATATTCAGAAATCAATTGCATTTGCATATACCAATAGCAAACTATCAGAAGGAGAAATTAAGAAAACAGTCCTATTTACAATTGCTTCAAGAATGATAAAATACTTCAGAATAAATTTAACCAAAGAAGTAAAAGACCTGTACTCAGAAAATTATTACACTGAAGAAAGAAATGAAAGAAGATACAAATAAATGGAAACACCTACCATGCTCACAGATAGGAAGAATTAATATAGTTAAAATGTCCATATTGCCTAAAGCAATATATAGATTCAATGCAATTCTTATCAAACTACCTAGGGCATTTTTCACAGAAATAAAAAATATAATCCTAAAATTTATATGGAACCATAAAAAACCCCGAGTAGCCATGGCAATCCTGAGAAATAAGAACAAAGTCGGGAGTATCACACTACCAGACATCAAAACATACTACAAGGGTACAGTAATCAAAACAGTATGGTACTGGTATAAAAACAGGCACATAGATCAATGAAACAGAATAGAGAGCCCAGAAATAAATCCATGCATATACAGACAGCTAGTCTATGACAATGGAAGCAAGAATTTACGTTGGGGAAAAGATAGTCTATTTAATAAACGGTGCTGGGAAAATTGGACTGACATGTGCAAAAAAAATGAAACTGGACCACCTCCTTATGCCATATACAAGAACAAATTCAAAATGGATTAAGGACTTAAATGTAAGACCTGGGACCATAGAACTCCTAGAAGAAAAGATAGGGAGTAAATTTGCTGACATTACCCTGAGCAATATTTTTACTGATACATCCCCATGAACAAGGGAAGTAAAAGAAAAAATGAACATATGGGATTACAACAAACTTAAAAGTTTTTTCACAACAAAGGAAACCATCAATAAAACAAAAAGGAAACCTACTGAATGGGAGAAGATATTTGTCAATGATATACCTGATAAGGGGTTAATATCCAAAATTTATAAAACACTCATGCAACTCAACACCAAAAAATAAACAACCCAATTAAAAAATGGGCAGAGGATATGAAGAGACATTTCTCTAAGGAGGACATACAGATGGCAAACAGACATATGAAAAGGTGTTCAACCTCACTAATCATTAGGGAAATGCAAATAAAAACCACAATGAGATGCCGCCTTACCCTGGTCAGAATGGCTATCATCAATAAATCAACAAACAATAAATGCTGGTGAGGTTGTGGGGAAAATGGAACCCTGGTGCATTGTCAGTGGAATTGCAAATTGGTGCAGCCACTATGGAAATCGGTATGGATGTATTAAAAAAACTGGAAATGGAACTACCTTATGACCCAACAATTCCACTCTTAGGTATTTATCCAGAAAAACCCAAGACACTTATTAAAAAATATATATGCACCCCTATGTTCATTGCAGTGCTATTTACAATAGCCAAGACTTGGAAACAATTGAAATGCCCATCGGTAGACGACTGGATTAAGAAACTGGTACATTTACACAATGGAGTATTACTCAGCTATAAAGAAGGAAATCATACCATTTGCAACGATATGGATGGACGTCGAGAACATTATGCTAAGTGAACTAAGTCAGTCAGAGAAAGACAAATACCATATGATCTCACTTACATGTGGAATCTGAAGAACTGAATAAACGAGTAATGTAAACAGAAATCGCCTCAGAGACACAGAGGAAGGACTGATGATTGCTAGATGGGATGGGGGTGGGGATGAGGGAGAAGAGGAAGGGATGAGACAACATAAATTGGTTCCTACAATATTGCCTCAGGGATAGGAAAGACAGCTCGGGGAATATAATCAATAATGTTGTAAATATTTTCTAGGGGGCCAGATGGACTCATGTCTTGTTAGGGAAACCACTTCACGGACGGTGTAGAGACCTGACCACTGCACTGCACATCTGAAGCTGCTGTTGAATAATATTATATGTCAACTATAATTTAATACATATGTAGTCATGGGATGTGGAGTATAGTGTGAGAATGCTGTCAAATGGAATTGTAATAGGTAAGTATGATATCGGAGGTGAGGGGGCTATGGGGGGGAGGGGGTTGTCCCTGTGTGAGGGGTGAAAAGGATAACTATTGCATTGTTTTGTACACCTGAAACTAATAATAATTAAAAAAAAGAGTAAAAAAATAAAATAAAATATTTCATGGTTTTCATTCATTTGTTGTTCATTCATTTATTGAGGATCCATTATGTGTCGGGCACTATTATTGCTGCTGTGGACACCAAATGGAACAAAAGCTCAATGTTTAGAAGAGGAGAGGTGATAAAGTCTATCAGTATAGGCTTTGTGGTGAGTCCTATGGCAGATGGTTGGAGGAGTGGGATTATCCCTCCCTGAGGTGTGAAGGACTCAGGGGGAAGCAGACACTGTCTGGAATCTTAGGGTGGCCAGGAAGGCATTTTTATGGGGTTTTAGGTAGAGATCAACAATTATTTTTTCTACAATGAGGCAATTTTCCCAACCCAATAGATGTCTCCATGCTTTCTATTCTGTTTCATTAGTCTATTAGTCTTCTTTTGCACTAATACAATACAATATTGATGACTTTTCTTTCATAGTATCCCTTAACAGCTGGCAGGGAGAGTCTCCTCTGTCTACATCTTTTTGATAAGGCTGGTTTAGTTGTTAATGGACGTTTGTTCTTTTATGTAAATGTTGTAGTGTATTTATCAAATTCCTCTTAAAAATGCGAACTGTCATTTAATTGGAATTGTACTGAAGAATGATAAATCTTTTGAGTCTTTACATGCCTAAAATATTTTTACCTTGCCCTCAAAATTTGTTGATAATTTGCCTGGGTACAGAAATCTAGGTTTAAAATTATTTTCCCTAAGAAATTTGAAAGCATGATGAGAAGGCATCCTTTGCAGGTAAAATTTTTTTCTTTGAAAGCTTTCAAGATCTTTTTGTTATAATCAGCGTTTTGACATTTCACAGTGATGTGTTTAGATATTTTTGTTGTTGTTGTTTTGTTTTAATTCATCATGATGGACATTTTATTTCTTCTTTTAATCTGAAGACAAATGTCTTTCTTTAGAACTTGGAAATTTTCTTGTGTTATTTCTTTGGTAATTTCCTCCCTATTAATTTTTTTTTACTCCTTATGGAATGCTTATTAATTGGATGTTGGTACCTTTTGAATTTCTTTTTTCATATTTTAATGTATTTTTCATTTTGCTCAATCTTAGGAATTTTTTTTTTACTTTATTGTCTAGTTTTCTTCCAAGCATTTTATTTCAAGAAAGATTTTAAATTTCCAATATCTTAATTTATAATTTTCACTAATTATTCCTTTGTCATAGCACCCTGATTTTGTTTTATGAATGCAATAGCTTTTTAAAATTATACTGGGGCTGATTATGGTTAGTGACATCAAAGTTTCACAGACATTAAACAACACAATGCCACTAAATGTATTTTAAAAGTAAATAAAACGTCTAGAAGACATCTGTTTTAAATCTAAATTATATTTGTGGCATAAAAATCTGCTCTAGGTCAACCACCAATTTTAACTATTTTGGAAATATTGCCACTGTGCTCTATCTGCTAATGAAGATTTTTCTCATGTATTGAGAAAGTGACTCTTTAAAAAGTTTTCAAAGTGTCCCTTTCTTTAAAATCACGTCTTTTGCACTTTTTTATTCCTTTGTTTTTCTCAGGCATCAGAAAATGCTTGTGTAACTGTCTGACCTTTTCACAAATTATAGAAATGCTTCAATGGTACACTTTTCTGGGCTGTGTCTTCTTTCCATATATAGAGGTCTTCTGCTTCCTGGGGCATAGTCATTTCAACATTATGTTCTCTCGTCTTGGTTTTTATCTGCATTACCTTGTATAGAAAGTGGGAAATTTTACTATTCCTATTTCTAGCCTATAATGGTACAAAAAAGGATTAGGGATATAATATATGTTGAACATTTGTTATGCACAGACTGTGTATAATTCTGTGACACAGAGGCCACTATCCTCTTTATCCAACTGAAGAAGCTGATTCTCAGAGAGGTTAAAAAACTTGCCCCAAATCCTAGAGATAGTAAATGGTAGATGCCAATTTGTATTCTTATTCATCTGGCTTTGAAATCAACAGTCTTTACACTCATTAGGCTGTCTGCTGGTTAAGGATTTCAAAGAATATACCGAGAATTCATCAACCGTGTATTTTTATTTTAGCCTTAGTTATTTGTCCCATATTTCTACTGCATAGATCCTTGTGGCTTCTAGAGATGTGCTCTCCTCCAGTTTTTTTCAGATAAACCTACTTAAGCTGTCAATGATGGGGTGAAAAAAGAAGTCTTATAGATATCTCTCCTTTTTGGTGAAAAACTTCCTGATCAAGTGCTGCCTGAAAAAAATCCTCCACTATTGAGAAGCCCTTTTATTTGTAATTGCTTCTTAGGTAAGATCATCAGAGACCTCTCCCTAGCTGCAATAGCTGGGTTGTCAATTGTCTACACTCTGTCTTGCTGAATTCTGATGGTTTAATTCTTCCATGCCACCTACATGGGGCTACATTTACAGATGCAAAGGGCCGGCCGAGTGGCTCAGTTGGTTAAGAGCTCACTCAAGACTGTGAGTTCTGAGCAACAGCAGTTCAATTCCTGGCCCGAGCTGAGCTGCTGCTGAGCAGCTGCTGAGCTGCCAACAGGTGGCAGGATTGCTCAGCTAAAAAAAAAATTTAAAAAAAGGTACAGATGCAAAAGGAGGTGGCCTCATGTGTAGCCATCTTGCTCTAGCTTGCACTCTGGATTTTCTTATATCCCAGGAAAAAGATTTGTATCCAAGATAATCCCTCCTCTGAACTGGTTTCTTTTCTGTGTTTTGACCTCCCCTGAAGCAGAAGAGTCACTTTGTATCTTGGGAAAAACAAAGAAGGGGAAAGATTTATGATTTGTCCAGTATGATAGTATCTATCACTGCTCAGTCCTTTTTCTGTTCTGCACATAAGAACCTCTGGCTACAATCTTTGTTGGTGCATCACAGACTTCCAATGATCTCATATCTGGCACCTTGAAAGTAAACCCAATGCATTAATTAGTTTAATAAATTTGAGGTATTGGGGCTGTGAAATGTTTGTAAAAATTTGGGAAGAAATTTTGTTCTTTTTGTTGTTGTTGTTGCTACTCTACTTGCCATTAAAATTCCTGGTGGGGGCTAATGGTGTTTATCTTTCATTTTATTGATATTGTCTCTTTAGCTTTTTAAGAAACCTGTTCTAGAAATCTGATGTAAAGAAGCACAAGAATCTTCATTTTCATTCCAACAGTTGTGGTGACAGTGGTGAGTTTGACTAGGGGGGCATAATTGGTCAGCGAAAGGGTAAAAGCTTAGACCTAGGCCATTGATTTCCTTGTTTCTTTCAATTGTATGTATCCTTAAGACCAGTGGTTGTCAATCAAGTAACAAGAGGGGCCCCAGTCTTTTTCTTGCCTTCCTCCTAAAGGCAGTCACAGGAGATGCACAGGCAGCATAGCCTATTATGTTGTCACTAGGTTCCATATCATCTAGCTGGCCTCACCACTGTAAGGTCATTTCCACTTGAGGGACCCAAGCATCTCTTTACAATGTACCTTTATAGCAGAACTTCTTCCCTACCTAAATGGCAACCCAAATTAACATAATAGCATCCTAATGGGCCACACCACTTTCAACTTGCCAAATATATTCACAGTATATTTCTCAACAGCAGTGTCATACCAAGTCAATCAAGCAATCCATTTACCCGCTCACTCCTGGCTGAAGGAAAGGTCATATATCTGCCCTGTAAAACAAAAGAGACTTGTTACAAGACTGAGGCCCATTGTAGACCATTTCAGATGCCTTTTGCTACTTGAGAGTCCTAAACTTGACTAACCTCGTGGTAGGTAATACCTACAGCATCAGATCTAATTAAAAACAAAAGCAAAAAACAGACAAAAAAAAAAAAAAGCAAACCAGAAACTTTCCACTCTTTGATTAAGAGCCTTATTTCAGCTTTTGTTTAGAAGAAATGATTGCTATCCATACTCAGGAAGCCTCTGTGGGTTGTTCAAATGTGACATGGCAATAATCAAGAATGCCACGTGAAGGAATATTGGAAAAGTAATTAGATTTTCCTCAGTTCATTCTCTAATTAGAGGGCAGGTTAAAGTCCAAAGTAATGAAATTAAAATCTAACCACTGTTAAGACTGTGATGTTCTTTGCTGAGTGCTACCAGAGCACTTGGCACCATGGGGTACATGAGGACTTGTATGCCCTGAAGGCCGAGTAGTGTAAGACTTTAGGTAGAATGTGACAGGGTTTGATTTAAAACTGGGAGACTGAGAATGTATCTGCAAGGTGCCAGAATATAAGTATGAATCCTTTGTAGAAAAAAGAATAATACTAACATATAGAAGTCTTAATTTGCTCAGCTTCTAGGTTATTCAAATTTTGCTGATAGGCCTAATGAATGGTTACTTTTCCTTTCCTTTCTTAATATACTTTTTGTGGGTGATGAACCCATTCATAGGAGATAAGAGCTTGTCACAAAGTGGTTATTGCACTATTGGAAAATAATGAAATGTGTATATATTGGAGAAACTACAAGATCAGCACAACAACACTCAAAAGTCCCTGGGCTGACTCCATTACATTCTTAATAGGAGAGTAATAAACAATAGAAGAAACACACATTCACACATGTGTGCACAAACATACAAGAGAATGCAAAACCATAAATTATTTGCCTCATTCTTGCCTGAATACAAAGAAAAATAGCACTTGCCTGTTTTTGTATCCAAATAGAACTTCACAACAAAGCACCTAATAATAATTGGAATGATTAAGTGAATGGTTGCAAAGCTCATGCTTGCATTATTTGTGTCACTTATTTGTCCATTAATTCTTTGAACACATTTTATTGGGTTCTTACAATATGCTAAACATTGTTCTGGGTGATGAGGATCCAAAATAGCCATGATTCTTGTTTTCATGGAGTGTATATTCTAGTGGGGGAGGGGGAGGTGAAAATAGACAATTTAAAAAATACCAATTTCAGCCGGCTGAGTGGCTCAGTTGGTTAAGAGCTCGCTCAAGAGTTTGAGCTCTGAGCAACAGCGGTTCGAGTCCCGGCCCAAGCTGAGCTGCCGCTAAGCTGCCAACAGGTGGCAGGATGGCTCAGCTAAAACAAACAAACAAACAAACAAACAAACTAAAAAATACCAATTTCAGAAAGTTATAAATAGAGAAATAAAAGTAGGAATTTGTTATAGAGAATGACAAAATGAGATGGGATTGGTGGACTATTTTAAGTAGATGGTCAGAGGAGTTACTCTGAAGTGGTTACATTTAACCCACGATCCATTATGACCAGAAGAAACCAGCCAAGGGAAGATTCAGGAAGAGCCTTCTAGGTAGAATACATAGGTAGTGCAAACATTTGAGTGAAATAAAGCTCAATGTGTTCAAAGAATAGAAAGAAAGCCAGCATGCCTGGATTATAATAAGTGAGAGAGACAAGCTCATTCAAGTCAGCACCCAAATCACACAGAGCATTGAATGTGGTGTAGGGTGTTTGGATATTGCTCTAAGAGTGACAGAAAACCACTGGAAAAATTTAAACAGGGGAGGAGTATGATCTGATTAATATTTTAAAAGATTTCCTTGGCAGCCAGAGAGAACGATTAGGTGGCTATTGCATAAAGCCAGGTGAGAAATGAACATGTCTTGGGCTAGAGTAGGAGTGGTGATGGACATAAATGAATGTATTTGAGAAATTCTTTGGAATTGAAGTTGATGGACTTGGCCATTTTATATAAGGGGTGATAAGAGAAAAGTTAACAATGAATTACAGTTTTTGGATTAGAAATTGGGTATTTGATAGTACCATTACTGAAATGAGGACTGGAGGAGGAACAGGAATGGGGTATGGGGGAATTAAGAGTTCTATTTGGATGCATTAAGTTTAAGAGCTCTACTAAAACTTGATGTGTAGATATCAGCTAGGCATTTGGATAGCCAACTAGAATTTAAAGAAAATATTTGTACTGGAGGTCTCCCTTGGGAGTCATCAGTTTATGGATGGTATTTGAAGTCATGGGATGGATGAGATCCCAAGGGAGTAAGAAAAAATGGAAAGGAAATGTCTTTGGACCCCGGTTGGGATGTGCCAGGGTTCATAGGGAAGCAGAAGGTGATGAGTTGGCAAATGTGACCAAGGGGACACCTGTGCTTAGCAGGAAAACCAGGATACTGTGGTATCATAAATGACAAAAAAGGAGCTTTTCTGTGAGTTGAGAATTTGAGTTGGATGAGGTCAGAAAAATGGCCATTATATTTGGCAATATAGAGTTTACTGGTGACTTTGGAAAGAGTAGTGCTGTGCAATTGTGGGAACAGAAGTCTAACTAGAGTGAGGTGAAGGGAGATTGGGAGGTAAGGAAGTGAAGATGGTGACTATTAATAGCTTTCTAGATATTTTGCTGTGAAATGGGTGCAATAGCTGATTCCATGGACAGAAACATGAAATCAATGGGAAATTGTTCTGTTATTCAATATGGATGATTTGCATTCCTCCTGGTGAAATTTATATTTCTTGAAACAAGGGAGAAATTGGTGGTAGGAGAAAAGTTTTTGAGATGGCTCCTGATCTATTTATTTTTCTTCTTTTTCAGGTATTTTTCCCTTGTGTAAGTAAATAGTTACCTGTTTTACAAAGATAACTATGACATATGCCTCTTCTTTTGAGAAATCCTTAAGATGTTTTCTATCTCTCATGACAAGCTACATGACTTTTCAAAGCAATATTTTCCTGCAATGTTGGATCTCCTCTTCATAGCCAGCTATGGGGCCATGGAACTTTGGGTAAAAAGATGTGATTTCATGTCCTGTTGGGACTGAGCCTAAATAGGATGCTGGAAGAATATTTTGACAGTTCAATGTTGCTGGTTTCTGTCCATAAAATCCTGTTGGGCTAGTAGTTACTGAACTCAGCAACTTTGAGCTTCACGAAGAAAGACTGTTTTATAATTTTAAAAAAGGTGCAAAGAATGGAATGCCATGGCATGATTTTTCACAGCATCCATAGATTGAGTAATAAAAGTATCTTAAACGTCTATTTTTAAAAGAGGAATTTAATTTTAAATGGAATTAGGGTTAATGAGTTTTTCATATATTTGGAATAAGAAATGTACTAGTGGACTGGTGAGTAGTAGCGTGTTTTAATCCTGAACAAGTCAAGATGAATAGGTACTAATCTATTCTCTCCAGTCCTGGGTTTTGTGTAGCAAATTGAGATTACCCAAGTTCCTCCATACAGTCTGTGTAACATGAAAAGTCAGTATAGAAAATCCATATTGATTTGATGATATGGCTGTGTGATGAAAGCAGTAATCATGTTTGGAAACAGCTATGAAACAAAATGCAATCCTCACGCTCACTCACTGCCCATGATAGGATTATATTCTAATAGACTGAAAATGTGGTCAGCAGGAGGGTCATCAGAGGCAGCAGAGGAGGCTGATTTTTCTGATGATTTAGAAATCAGGTTTTGATTCTGGTGATTAGATATTTAGTGTATAGTCTTCTCACTTTTAAAGAATGCTGCCAAGGTCAGTCTGTCTTATATACTCTGGAAAATAAATGAATAATGGTTTATTATAACAAAAAGTAAGTCAACTGAAGCCTAGTGACTCACTGCTGTTATCCTTCACCAAGCAAATTCAGCCCTCCTGGCTAGATGGATAGTGTGAGATTTACGGATGCTAGAAAACGGCTATTTAGTTTTATTATTTGAGAAAAGAGTATAGACATTTATTCTGAGAGGAATTTAATTTGAGAATATGACAGCTATTGAAATACTCATGGATAGTCTTTTAAAATCAATATCTGATATGACTAAATTTAAATTGAGAATTTTCAGTTGTAAAAGTAATAAGATATTTAATTTGAAGAAAATCTAACAATATGGAAAAGTATAAAATAAAAGTTCCCAGCAAGCTCCAAGTCCCATCCCACATCCCCCAGTTTTCCTCTGACTGTCCTTATGTATTTAAATTCACAAATGAACTTACATATCATTTTGTGAATTTGAAAAAAATATATTTACAGCTTAATTTAGGGAGAACTGATATGTTTATAGTACTCTCTTCCTATCCAAGAATAATATATACTTTCTATTTATTCAACTTTTAAGTCTCTCAGGAATGTTTTAAGTTTCCTTCAAATAGGTCTTGCTTATTTTGTATTAGTTGAATTATAATCTCAATGGCAGTCATTCTGTGGAGCTCGTGGCAGTGTTCTGCCTGTTTTCCTGCAGCCTCCCATGTATTTCCCACTTGGTTGTGCCTCCCTGCACAACTTCCTTACACTTTGGACTCCCTGTTTCTTGGTCTTCCCACCTGATCTTTCTGCCACCGGCTCTAGCTCAGAATGAGAACACATTCAGTGGTGGAGAGGCAGAACTAGAAGTTGATAGTTCTGCTTCAGCTTTCTATGAAAGGATAAAACTATCCCTTTCTACATTTCCTTTCCTTATTCCTTCAAAGATACTAAAAGAATGATAGTTGATTTAACCAGTGGCAAGGGAAATTTGGGGTGTGTGTGTGTGTGTGTGTGTGTGAACTAAACCAGCAATGTATTATCTAGGAAACTCCAGAATAAAATTCACCAGGTATGCTTGGTAAAAGTATAGATTCCTGAGCCCATCCTTATACTGCAGAATCAGAATCTTAGAGGCAATGCCTGGGGATCTGCATTTTAAATAAATACTCAAGTCAGTGTTTCTTAAACTGTAAGTGGCATGGTGTTACAATGCAGAAGCTGACTCAGTAGTGTTGGGGGTGGAGGTGAGATTATAAATTTCTAACCAGCTCTCAGGTGACAGTGATTCAGGTGGTTTTTGGTCATAACTTGAGTAGCAAGGCATTTTTTGCTCTCTGAATGTGAGAACCACTGAATTGACCTGGAATGGGGTGCTAGGATAGAAAGAAGACTTTCTCATAGAGTGAGTCCTTTAGAAAGAGAATGTATAGCTCTCTGTGTGGGGCATCTTGCAGGCAGAGCCCTGATCCTGATCCTCTTTTCTCTGCTTCATGAAGTCTAATGTACTCATCTCTTTTGCATGAGGATTTAGTCTACCTTAATTCCTGAGGAAGTTTGCCACAGGCAAGGGCTGTCAAACAGCCTCTTCCAAGTCCTTACTGGGAAGGCCGACCATGACCACTGGCAAGATGGACTTCAATAATACCTTTTTATCAAGGTGTAATCTGAGGCTTGCAAAACACAGAAGAAGGCTTCTTCATAGGAAGCTTGGGGCCCATCTCTCTTTCACTGGACTATGCGTATGCTGTCATGGTAAATGCGGTGTGACTAGAGGGGCCCTGGCATTGGGATCTGAGTGGAATGACATATAGACTACTGTTAATGAGTAGAATCATAGAATGAAGGCTAAGATTCTCTTCTCACCTCTACTGACCACTGGGATGAGAACCTGAATGACCCAGTAAACCCTCTGCTATGGGCTTTTCCCAGCCTTGGGTACCCTTCATTCTCCCACATTTTGTGATGGCTGGCCTGTGCTACTGTGTCAGTGCATCTATGGTCATAGAACACAGCTTTCTGTTCTTATATAGCACACTGGTCTGTTTGGAGCACACAAGCCCTTTTGCCTTCCATAAACTGTATGCTAACATTCCTAAGTGCAAAAGCTAGTTGTGCTCTCTTCAGCATCAATAAAAATATCCTTAATGGTCATCAGCAGGGCAGCTGCGTAGGCTATGTATTGTGCAATGCCAAGGGACGTGACTTACATTTGTAAGTGGAACTCCTGAGGTCTTCTTGCAGGGTTGTGGTTCTAAGACACTTACAAAAAATCATGGAACTGGGAGGCTAACGTGGGAGTAGGGGAATATAAGTCAGAGAAAAGACAATAGGAAGAAAAACATACTGTAGCTAGCTACTCAAGTTTTTGTGCAAAAAAACAAACAAACAAAAAAAACACCTGTCCTCCCTTATAAATGGCCAAGAAATTGAGAATAGATAAGATTGTATTAGGACTCTTCAATAAAGTGATAGAAATTTAAATCAAGCTAATTTAGACAAAAATGGAGTTTATTGGCCTATGTAACCCAAGAAAGGACTGAGCAATGAAATGTGGGGAGAGCAGCGATACAGCTAAGCCCAGGAAGGTCTATAGCCCCGGATTCAAATGCTTTTAGAATTCGTCCTTTGTCTCTGAGCGTTGACTTGATTCTCTCTCTGCAGGCTGCCTTTCTCCATGTGGTAGAAAACATGGCCTGCTGACAGCTCCCTTGTTTTACATTTTAAATCTTCCATTCCAATACACTGATTCTCTTTCTCGGTTCCAGCGTGTGAAATCTGTAGGGAAGATTCTGGTTGGTCTGGTTTGGACCAATAGGCTGTGGTCACGTAAGCAGGGTTATGTAGGCAAATGACAGATCTTCCATACGAATCATGTAGAGTGAAATTAAGTTTGGAAAAATTCCCAGAAGAAGGAAAATCTGCTGAGCAGGCCAAATAGTAGATGTCCAGTATGAAGCTCGTTTGCCCTTCTACATATACTGTAATCTCAGAGGGTTGCTATGGACTGCCTGAAATCCCATCTGTATTCAGCAAGAATGCAGCTCTCTTCCGCCCTGTGGGTCCACTGAAGCCTTTACCCTAATGCTGTTACAAGAGGCAGCTGTATTATAGCAATAGTTGCTTATTTATTCACTGTAGTGACAGTTACATCTAATGGAGCAGCTGCTGAAGCCAAAAATGTTCAGCAAGGGCAAAATGTGATAAAAGCTCAATGCAATTTGCTTGCACATTATTAGGTTTTAATTTTTGGTTCAGGAATAAATTTTGTTTTGTTGTAGCTATTTTTAACTTGTTTCTACAGTCGAAAAAGGAACGAATTACTTTCACCCTACCAATTAAACTGGCTAGAACAGGGGTCGGCAAACTTTTGAGATGGAAGAGCCTCCAAGGGGTCAGCAAACTGTGGCTTGCGAACCACATACGGCAATTTGGGTACATACATGTGGCTCTGAAGTAAAATTGAAAATGAAAACTATTATAGTTTCATTTATAAAATTTTTAAAGGATATTATTCACACAATGGTGATTTTGTAAAAATATATTTATGGCTCTCGATTAAATTGTCAATAGTTGTGAGGGACAGGATTGGCTCTTCCAAGGGTCGGCAAACTTTTGAGATGGAACGTACCCAAAGAGCTGCATGTGGCTCGCGAGCCGCAGTTTGCCAACCCCTGGGCTAGAACACCCTCTTGGATTTAAGACCTGAGTTAACTCTGAGTTGAACGACAGGCAAAGTAAGCATTTATTTTGGGGTGGAAGTAGGGTTCCACTTGTGCTAGGAAATAAATTTATAACGGAGTTAACTTTTCTGCATCATTATTTCTTTACCTGTAGAATGAGAATAAAATTAACACCTTGTTGTGTGGATCAAATGAATGCACAACACTTAGAATGTACAGCACTAAGTGCTAACTGATGTTACTATATTGTTAATGTAATGCTTTGTGTTAAAGGAGTGATTTGTTAGTCGACACCTTTATTTGCAAGCAGCAGACATCCTCTTAAAAAGTAGGATTTATTGTAAGACTACATTAGACAATGTCGTGGGCAGAGAGGGGCTAAGGTTAAGCATAGGTGGACTTCAAAGAGACAGGTGTCAGGAATGTCGATGATATTTTTCCCGGGGCCATGTGGTTTCTTTCCCCTGATTCTCTGTGTTTCTGTCCTATTCTCTTCTCAGACCAATTTCTCCTCCTTTTGCATGCTTTCTGCTCTCATGGCCCACACTGGAACTTACCTGTGGCTTTGGTTTGACACTAACTTCAACTTGAAACCTACATGGTGTTAGTTCCAGAGCCCATCACAAAGTGGTACATTCTCAGTGTCTCAGTTTAATTCTTGTTAAAGAATAGCTGGCTCTCCCTTGGCCATAGATGAGATGTTCCACCCTGGGACATCCACCAATCTGTGATAAAAGGGCAGAGAGGTCACATAAAACTACCTGGGCTTGACCCTTCAGCTGCCACTAATTACCAGACAAAGGACTGTGAACATGAAAGGCATCAGAGACCGTGTCTGCTGCAAAAGGTTATGAGCGAAACGATGAATTACCGAGGTCCTTCTGATTATAAATCCTGAGGATGGGATTGATTAGTGCTCAAAGCTGCCATGGCAGCAGGAGTACCAAACACAGTGCTCTAGAAGTTGGTGCTAAGCCAGCTTCCAGACATAAACATTCTATGGTAGTTACCTCAAACGATGAACATTCAGGAGAACAGCTCTTTAACATGCTTGAGCCTTAGTTTCATCTTTAAAGAGATAATAATGTATACCTTATAAAGTGTTTGGATTAAATGAAGAAAGACATTTTATACCTAATCCGAGACACTTGGCACCTAGTAGGTGCTCAATAAATGTTACTGCCTTCTCTTTTCTTTCCCTCAATCTTGTGCATTGTCCATTATGGAAACACATGCATTTAAAAGTGGCAATTGATGTAGGGTGTCAGATGGGCACTTGTCTTATTAGGGAGATCACTTCATGGACTGTGTAGATGCCTGACCACTGCACTGTACACCTGAAGCTGAATAATATTGAATGTCAACTATATATATATATATATATATATATATATATATATATATATATATATATATATATATATATATATATATATAGTATCCTGGGATGTGGAGTACAGCTTAAAGAATAGAATCAATGGAATTGTAACAGCTAAATATGATGTCAGAGAGGTAGTAGATTGGGGAAGGGGGTTATTACTTTGTGAGGGGTGTAAATGTCTATTACACTGTTTTGTACATCTGAAGCTAATTTTTTAAAAAAAGATAAAATTCTTGTTAGCAAGTGAGATGCACGGGAAGTAGGGCAAACACATATCACTTAATATATCACTTTATATCCCATCCCAATAAAGGAAATGCCTATATTCTCATGAGCCATTAAAAAAAAAACAGTGGCAATTGAAATGATTTTCCTGTTTTGTTGTACTTGAAAATAGATTCAATTATTTGTAGGTAATTGATTTAAGTGATATCTATCGAAATAGCTTGCTAGATTTTTTCTGTTTCTGATGGTAAAAGGAAAATCAGAGCCACTTCATACTTCTCATTGATTTCTTGAGATAAATACTGGTGTGACTTTGTAAATACCGTTTGTGTATTGAATTTGTAATGATGGACTATTTCAGGGTCCTCTCCTAGCACACAGCTCTCTGTTTGTAAAATGGTGGTGGTGTCTCTCAGACGCAGCCCACGTGGAGGGCGAAACACTTCCTAAGCTGCTTCCTGATCTCATTTATATTTAGAAAAGGGCACCTAGTTATTTTACCTTTCTAGCCCCGAAGACTCACACTCTCTCCTAGATGAAGCGTTCTCACTTTTTTCTTCCAAGGCTCACTCCATCTCTGCTCCGAATCCTCTCTTCTCTCTCCTCTGGGCTTTCTCTCGCAGCTGTGCCCTTCTTCTCCTGAATCTTTAATCTCTCGCTTAATCCACAAATGTCTTATACTTTTCCTTATCTTAGAAAAGTCCTCTCAAATGTGCTTCCTTTTCAAGCTAACCTCTTATTTCTCTCCTTCTCCACCAAACTATCAAACAGGGTGTAACTGGTTGATTTTCACTGCTTCCTCAGGCTTCAGTCACTCTTGACCGCAAGTTTCTATTTCATCCACTCCACAGGTTCTGCTCTCCAAAGCCATCAGTGGCCATCTAATGCTAATCAGAGAACCTCCCAGTGTCTGATAATTGTTTACCAGCCTGTCCCTTTCTTACTGATATTTTCTGCTTACTTGATTTCTGTGACACAAGACTTCACTGTTTATTTTCATACCTCTAAGTAGACCTCCTTTCTTTCTCTCCACCTCATTTCCCATCTATTGGTTTCTTTAGTAGAACTTGACATATTTTATTAGCTTACATATTTATTGTGTGTCTCCACTAGATTATCAGCTGCAGGAAGGCAAGGCTCACGCCTATCTTATTCACTATTATAACCCAGTGATAGGATCATTCCTTGGTCTTTGAGGATGCCTATATTCTCTCTCCCACACCTCTTCATCTCACTAGGCAGAGGTCAATTTTACCTCCAAAATAGCTCTCAGCTTGATATCTACATTGCCATTCCCACCGCTCAGCTTGAAGCCCTCATGAAACTCAGTCGAGTAGGCTTGGGGGTGTGTCGACAAATTAATATCCCCCCTTCCGCCTATTCCCATGCCACTCTCTCCCTTGCACTGCTGCCACAGTGACCTTCCTAAATCGCAGCTCAGTGGCCTCACACCTTGCTTGCAGACTTCCAATTTGGCGCACATTAGTGAATCAAGTCTGGATTCTTTTCCCTTCTTAAACTGCTCTCAGTTTACCTTCGATTCTTGTCTCCTGCTGCTTGCCTGCTGACATGTGCATGCGAGACACTGAGGTGCCATCAGGCTTCCAGAGGGGGCAAGAGTGACTTTGTACTTCTCTGGGGTGGTGTCGGTGTCACTCCAGAACTCCAGGACACACCTATTACATTGGGATAGTGAGACAAATTTAAAAAATAATATCTATAGGACAAACTAAGGAGAAACAATAGCTAAGCACAAGCAATGTTCCGCCTGTTTTTTTTTTTTATCAACTATTCATTCCTCAACTTGGAATGAATAGACGTTCAGTCTGGCGGCAGAGTTAAACCTAAATCTCCCAAGATAGAGACAGCAGAGAATGGTGGTTGAGACATGGATTCTGAAACTAAACTGCCTGGATTTGAGAAACAGTTCTGCCTTTTTTACTAGCCATGTGATTCTAAGCAAGCCACTTAATCTCTCTGTGACTCAGTTTCCTCATCTGGTAAATGTGGATGAGAGAGTTGTGAAACCTATATGAGTGAATACCTATAAAATGTTTAGAAGAGTGCCTAGCACATAGTGAGCCCAATATGACTTTTAGCTATTAGTGGTGCTGATTCAATAAATGTTCCTCAAGTATATATAATGGGCAAGACACTGCCTAACTATTGGGTAAGCAGGGAGGACAGGAGTGAAGAGAAGGTGAAAGTTGGAAAAGAGAGTCTAGAATAATTCTTTTTTTCCTGAGTTGCACGGACACAGTGTAATGGATATTTTCACTCAGGGAAATACAGAAAGAGAAACAGTGAGTAGAACCCCATATGTTCAAACTTTATGTTTTAATTTCCAGTGGTTTATTTTTAGATCTTTTCAACTGACCAGTATCTCTCAAAATGTGGAACACACAAATGTATATTATTTTTAAATAACTTTAAGGACTAAGAAAAGCATATCTTCAAGTAGATTAGAAAAAGGATTCAGAGATGGGAAGAAGTAAAGGTTTATGGGATCGTAGTCCTATTCCAAATGATCCCTAAGAAAGCATTGGTGAAATCAGAAAATATGGCCAGAAGATGAAATAATAATGGATTATTCACTTTCCTTCCTATGAGTAAGGTAAGCTGTGAGGACCTGCTTACCCCCTTTCTCCATGGACCCAACTGGGGTCACATCCTATGTCTGAGCTGTGCGGTGCTGCTTTTCTCCCTAAGTTAAAACAGCAAATGTCCAAAGAATAATTGATATAACAACAGTGACGGATGTGAGATGTTTATATTGTTATTAATAATAACCATCACTTACTCAGCATTTATGTGCAAGGCATAGTATTGGGGACTTTACATGTATTATTTAAATTTGGTGGATTTTCAGGTATCTGCAGATTATTAGTACAAGATTAGGCCTCAGAGCTAACATGGTTCATTTTATAAATGAGCAAACTGGTTCCATGGAAAAGATCAGATAACTTGCCTAAGATCTCACGTGAGTTATAGTTACTAACAAGCTGGCAAGGCCACAGACCGAGGAAAACCAACTGGATACTCAGAAACCACTCAGGTCCCTCAATCTTTTCTCAGTTATTGGCAAAATCTAGTAATTCTTACAACTGTGTCTTTGCTCACGATTTAGCTAACTCTGTACCGAACAAGCTTTTAAAAAGACGAAGTATAATTTTTAGAAGCATTGAAGTTGTGTTCTTTTATGTTTTATAAACCCAACCCACTTAGGTTTTTTTTAAAAGCATGAATATTGCATGGAGCTGAATTACTTTTTTCTATTTTGATCCTCATTTATATCTCTTTTTAGTACCCTATTAATACTTTAGATATAAAAGTTCTGATAGTATGTTCTCTCTCTCTCTCTCTCTTCATTGAAGAAAGGAATTTACCTAAAATTTCTACTTCCTGAAACAAGCTAAAGAAAAAATAATCAGACAAGGGGGCGGGGTATTTTCCCTCTGGCTAAAATGGCCTGGTAAATATACTCTGAGCAATCTCTCCCCACTGTTCTCTTTGAGTTCTCTCACATGCTCTGCATTCTGCTTCCTGAAAAACCAGCTGCTCTGGGCTGCAGTTTGGTCTCTGCTGAACCTCTGATTTGAAACACTGCACTGAAGCCATCTGCTGTATTTGGGGAATCAAAAGTGGGGTGAGCAATGTTTTTTACAAATGTCTCCAAATAGGGCAATTGAAAGAAGGGTAATAGGATACGGGTGACTGTCTGGTGCCCAGCCCTCTAGCAGGCCACCCAGAGGCTTCTCGAGATACCTGTGTCCCTACCTTATGCCAAGTTCATCTCAGCTTGTGCATCTTATCGTTCCTTAGCAGTAAGATATCTGTTATACCTGACTACACTGAACTTTTGTAATGGTGAAGTGAGAATTCTGAATTTCAAAAACAGGCTGCAATAGATTGAAAAGTTGCTATTCTTGAAAGATGTGCTTGAGCTCCTGGGCATCCTTTGTGACACAGGTATCTGGAACAGCTATGATTCTTGTTTCCTTCCCTCACTGTGGACCCACTTCCAACTGAGCTGGATGTGTGCCCTTCTCCGCTCTGTGCAGGGAATTTGGTGGGCTGTTCGCAGGTTTCATTGAACATCTGGAAATCCTCAGCTTGGGTATGATTCCAGTTACTACTGTAATCTGTTCCTGAGATACAGCGCTCTAGGTTTTTAGCAGAGGGGGCTGGGGAGACATCTGTTTGCTGCTGCAAATAGAGGATTGAATAATAAACTCAGTTTCCCATGTACTGTGGATCACAACAAGGAGCTCCTGGGAGGGAGGCCTTGTTTACTGTCTTTGGCACAACGTGCTCTTTTTTCAGAGAAGTAAAATCTCTGAGAATCATATTTTTCAAGTGATGGTAGATGAAGCATCCAGGTTGCTTGAGGTAGGGGAATTAAACATAACTTTTTTTTTTTTCAAATGTTTATTCTTTCTGGGAGAGGAGTGTGAGGACAAGGGTGTGTCTCTGGGGCTCCCATAGACATCTAGTGAAGACACATTGAGTGAGTAGTGAGAGGATAATGGCAGCTGACACTGACCTTTCTGTACACAGAGGGTACAGAAGGCTGAAGGGGTGGGCACAAGAGGAAACCCTGCCCAACAAGCCTCTGTGCTGGGCTCTCTGTGGCAGCCCTTCCTGCTTAACTCCTCCTGGAGACTGGATCTGTGTGTGGCCAAGACCTGTTGAATTGCCGGCTTGTATGTGGGGTTTCCAAGGTGTTGACTCACACACACTTCAGCCTCTCCACACAGCACAATTCTTCCATCCACGAGAAAAGCGACACAACCTGCTCTCCTAGTATTTTTGTGCCTCTGGATGCATCAGGTCTGATGATTTCAAGCTGACTTTTCAGCATTTTGTCAGTCTATCAGGAGTGAATCTTTGCTAAGATTTTTTCTTCCATTCCACAGAAATATGAAATACTCCCACAATTTTTCACACCATCTGGGAAGTTCAAATAGTCTCCTCTCATCTTTGAAGACACTGATAGTCAATTGAGAACTTTAAAATTGAAGAATCTCAAGTCAATTGAAAAAAAATGTTTGTTCTACTAAAAAAAACCCACCCACCTCATTAATTAAAATTCTCTGGACATTTAAACCTCCACTTGCATCCTTCGCTCCCCCACAAAGAACACAGCAAGAGTAAACTGAAGCTACTTTGTGGTGGCTCTGGAGTTTTTCTGCTGTCATCTGAATACTTTAAAAATGTATTTGTTAATGAGTTTAAATTGAAGGCCTCCTCCTCTGGCTGGAGTGCCCTGAGGAATTGTCTTCTCTTTAGAAGAGGAAACGTAATTCCTAGGGAGTCTTCTCGTTCAAAAATCCCAGGATGACAGTTCAACTTAATACATAAAAATAATAATAACAAACGCCATTTATTAACTACTTATTATGGGCCAGACCCTTTATGAAAGCTACCTTACATCCTACAACATCCTTTCAAGCTATTATTATTATCCCCATTTTAAAGAATAAAGAATTGAGGCTCAGGGTTGCATTGATTAAGCTAATACAGAACTGGAACTCAGCTCTGGCTGAATCCAAACCTCATGATCCTTATTAATGTCTCTTCCTGGCATTAATTGCATTCTTCATGAGGACTAAGAATGTTGAACACATTGTGGCTGAGAGATATTGGTAGTTAAGACAGTAAAGGTGGTAATCATAACATTTGTTTATTAATTACATAACAGTGGCTTACTAATTACAAGAGGCTTTACATGCGTTATCTTACTTAGCTCTCACAACTCAAGAGCTTGTCTTCCTTGACCTTGTCATCCAACTTACCAGTGACATGCCTTGGGATCACTGGTAAGTGCCAGGACATAGTAGAGTTGCCTACTGCAATTGCCCAAGACCTAGGTACCAGGACACACTTCCTTCATTCCTGACCTGTTTTTGCTTGGTTCTGTTTACACAGTCCTAAGTCCAAAGGATATCCTCTTTCACTATCAGCCTAGCTTTTGTCTTTTTGATTTGTTAACTGCTCTCATTTGACCCACAATGACAAGACTTTGGTTGCCATTCACTCTGATACTATTTGACTGATCTGGTAGG
>NW_017731477.1:3269283-3273867 GCF_001890085.2 Hipposideros armiger | reverse complement strand
TTGTTACACCTGTCTTGATCTCCATGGCCTCTGGGCGTCTGTTTCAATTTGGTCAAATTGAAATGGGGAGGAGCAATGCCAGGCTAACAGCAAGGTAATCTAATATAGTAGGATGACTTGTAGTTAATGAAAAAGAGCCAGGCAAAGTCTTCTGCAGATCCTGGGGACAGGTGAACTGGGCTCAGATAAAATACAAGCTGATGGGCTAGGGCCCATGAGGTGACTTGAGCCAGTGATCATCTCTTTGAAATGTGCAAAATATTGAGATATCTTTTGAGGGCTTTTTTTTTTCATTTCTGCATAACTTGCTAAATAATTTCTTAATCCCTACCTGGAAGTTTTCTTCTATGTAGGGAAAGGATAAGGTTCTCAGAAGAATTTCCTCCTCCAGAATCTAGACTCTTGAGATTTGTTAGGATCCACCTCTGTCTCCCACAATAGAAGGCATACAGGAAGGGGAGGGCTAAAAGTTCCTGAAACAGGGGTCCTCGATGACACTGAACTGCATGGGTACAAAGTGCCCAAGTTCCATTGCTTTTGACAACCTCTGCATCCAGTGCCCCTTCTCACCTGTAAAGTTGACAAGAGCTTGTAAGACGTGATGAGGCAGGGTACTGGTTTGTATTTCCAGACTCATAAATACTTCACACCATTTTCTTACAATCAGATACACTAGTTTGCCACGTGTGGTTGCTGCTGAATGTTCACTCTGCACTGGTTAACAAAAGCCCTGCTTTCAAATCAGCAGACATAGGGTCTTGAGGGGCTGGCTCATCCCTTGCTACTGCACCCTGCTTTCAAATGCATGTTCTAATTGAAGTGAGAGAGTTGGTATTTGGCCTCTAGAAAGGGCTGCTGTCTACCTTAAAAAATATATTGCTATGCACAAAGGGCCAAAAAGCATCCATCTTAGCCACAGTCTCATATTCTTTCTCATTCTCCAGCCCTGCCGATGCCCTTGTGTTTCTTTGTACTTCACACTGTGGACAGTAGAATCAGGAGCCAAAGGGCGTATTTAATTTGGAAAAGACCTCTGTCTTGATAGAACTGCCTTTACTCAGGCTTAAACACAGCGACCTGCAGTTTCCTGAGGCTGAGCCTCACCTCGCAATATCACAGGTTCTAAAAATTAAGTCCAGCTTCAGCGTCTCCCATAGCTAACCCAATTCCCAACAACAGCACAAAGTGGTGTGGAGGCACAAGTCAGCCAGGGAGCAACGCTTTCTCCCTGATGTAATCAAGCGGAGTGCACGGATATCACTTGATTAACAGCTGCAGTATTAATTTCCCTTTTTGGTTGCTTGACTCACAGCAAGAATCATGTCAAGGCAGCAGAGAAGCAATTAAATTGATTTTAATCTTTGTCAGAGAAGATAACATGCCTCTTTCTCTTCTCATTTAAATAATTAAAGTTTCAGTAGGTATTATTTCTGGCTTTAAAGAAATTGGTATCTTAATGTAATAGAATCCTTGTAATTATATACTTAATGGTTCTTAATAAGTTAATCATGGTTTTTCATTTAAAATGTATTTTTTACTTATTAAACTTTTATTTGTCATAGAATCTTTGCTTTTAAGGAGAAGGGGAAAAACACAAAGAATGATAGGAATAAAACAGTTCTGTCATTTCTCCTTATTAATCCTTTCAACAGTTATCTCGCCCTCCCTTTGTTGTATGTTGGACTTAAGGTTTAAACAATATTTTTACATTTCAGTATATTTAAAAGAAACCCACTTCTTTTAATGACAACATGTTTAATTTTAATGATGATGGAGTTTTTGGCTTCAATGAAAAGTCCTTCTAGAACATCATATGTATTTAAATTGTTTGGCGATCCTTTAAACTTAAAATATCATTAAGTTCTTAGAGAAATCTTGAAAAAATATTGCAAGTAGTTTTATTCTTTTTGGTATTCAGTCAAATATTATGTAGTGATTTTACTCCTGACCCCAATATTGTGAAATGTATTATGAACATTTCAGAGAAAAGAAAATAGTGTCAGAATTCATAGATCAAGTGTTAGTTGAAATGCATGTGCAGCCCACAGGATACTTAGCATTACATAATTTAATTGTCATCAACCTGAGTCCCTACCATTGGGATGAGTGACTCCTGAAACAGATGAAGTGTTATCTCAGAGAGAGACTCGTTCTCAATAAAGACCTCAATCAAGAAGTGAGCTTTTTAAGATGCTGAACAACAGCTCAACCTGAAGCTGGGCTGCTGTGAGTCACCNGTTTTCTCCTAAATGAGCTATTTATGTATCTCTTCCTAGTATGTTAGGAGTGCTTATTTCTTAAAAGCATCCTAGCTTATGCTCAGAGAATGTGAATTACATTAGTACTTTCCTCTTGTTCTAGAACACATTCTAAATGAATGATAATGAACACATATGTATCTTTAGTGACCACTTTAGAGGACATTTTTATATTCTTTCTCACTAGGGCACTGCCATAATACCTCTAGCTGACCAAGAGTCAGGTTGGGTTCCTTTGGTTCAGGAATAGTTCCACTGAACTGTCTGAAGAGTTCTTCTGCTTAGAACTTTATTAGCTCCTAAAAAGTTGAGTAGGGGAGGAGATCAAGATGACCTAGGAAATGAACCATACATATCACATCAAAAGTAAACCAAGTAAACCTAAATTTAAATATATTTAAGACATTGAAACCACATACAGTCATCTCTGTGATGTGAGAGTTCTAATCCACTCTCACTAGAGTGCTCTTAGTGCTCTAAAGCTGGAATTGTTTGGGGGTGGTGATGCTCTTCTTCAGTCACTCTTACGCCTCTCCTCTTTGGCTGGATGTTATTCACAAGGTACTCCATGGCTCCCTGGTCCAGAGACAGTATCTTGGGACCTCTTCTAGGAATGCTGGTGTGGGTGCCAGCTGAGTCCTGCCCACTGTATTGTCATATAAGAAGTCCATATGGACTGTGGGGCTGCTTGCAAAGTCATGGGCCCACTGAAGTCAATGTAACTCATAGCTTGTCTTTCTCAACCAGAGAATAAAGCACATTTGGCTCTGGTAGAACTGGAGGAGATAGGTATCTTCTCCTCACCTGTTTAAAATGAACAAAGAGTAACAGTCTGCGGAAGACCCTTTCAAAAAATTTTTTAAAAAAGAAAAAGAAAAAGTAACAAAAAGAAAAGAAGAAAATTAAAAAGTGAGGAGGAGGTTGAGAAAAGCAGACCCAGACCTTCCACCCTTGCTTCAACCAGATCTGCTCTGTCATTATCTTTTTTTATGTTCTTCTGAGTAAAATTTTCATTGAAAAAAGGAGTCTGCTACAAAGACAAAAAACTGAAAACCATTAATCTGGTTGAGTCCCTTCATTACACAGATGAGTAAAATGTGTTATAAGCAGGTTTTAATAGCTAAGGAATATCAGAAATACTATGCATTATCTTTTTCCTTTTTTTGGATTAATAAAATAAATTGTAGGGTATAATGGCCTGTTACTACTAGATACGTTAGGGTCAAATACGATCTATATTCATACAGTCTTCCTAGAAAATATTATTCGGGTCCTTTGTCAGGTGTGGGGGGCCGTTAAATCTACTTAAGACAGATGAGAACATTTCCTTGGAATAATCTTTCCCCATAGAAGTGTTTCATGTGCTGCAAAGTTGCTGCCATATGGTTCCTATAAAGGCTCTGCCAAAATTCTCGTGGCTCTCACAAACGCTCCTATTTCCTCTGTTCTTTAAATCTCCTGCTGTGAGTGGCAGACATGGGAGAGACAGACAAGCTGCAAAGGGAAGTCAGTGAAATAAAATTATAAGCCTACAATTGTTTTTGTGTCAGTGTAGATGGGGTCTCTCTCCTCTTCGGTTCCCTTGCGGAGGTGGGTGTGAGAATCTGTAGGGGTGTCTGGATCGCATGGAAGTCATTTAGCCCAGAAGCTGGAGGAAAAGCAAAAGGCAAGTGCTAAATTTCTCGGAAGACCTGGGTGGAGGAGTGAGGCGGTGGGGGTAGGGTTTCAGGGGGAAGAAGCTTTTGGGGATTATTAGTTTCTCAAGAAAAGAGAACAGTACCTGGAGGCTGGTCTGCATTTGTAAAGCAATGTAACAACATATAGAAAGAGACAACATACAGAAAGACCACTATTCCTGATTATATGTCCTGGCAGTTTGGGGAGCTCATGTGCTCGTGTGGGGACTGGTGTATTTTCTCCCTTACATCGCTGCTTTGAGTCCCTTCTGTTTCTTGGGAAGCTGTATTACAATTTCTCCTCTCCACCCATATCCTAAACTCTATGCATTCAAGTGAATGACAACTTCCTTTTGTAGAAAATCTCAAAATACTCTTGAAGTTCACTGGACATCACAAGTTAGGCTCGTGGTCTGTGGTTGTGGAACATAAGCTACTGCTTGCTGATTTGGGCCTGCACATTTTGAAATAAATTCCTTGAGATTAGTAAACAATCATTAGCTCTGGAAGGAAGCTTGCTAAATTGGGTTTGGATTAATTTTGTATACCGTGTGTGTGCATTGGTTTTATTTTTAATCTTTAATAATAACTTATGTGGATCACCTGATTTTTATTTTGCTATCACTGTTCAAAGTAGATAAGGTGAAAAG
>NW_017731477.1:3263686-3265723 GCF_001890085.2 Hipposideros armiger | reverse complement strand
CCATCCCCCCAATTCCCCAATAAAAATCTTTAAAAAAAAAAGAAGTGAGCTTTTCACCAAAAGGCCTCAAAAATGCTTCCTGTTTCAGGATGGTGAACACTGACTAAGAGGGAAGCGCACACAGCCCACAGAGACCATGGACCTTGGACCTGAAACATTGAGGTGAGAGAGAGGCCAACTCGTCATCCTGGAGCCAGCCCCTTCACTGAGGGTTTCAGGGGGGTGCAGTTTTCTGAGAAATTAATTGATAAAGACTAAATTCTTTAACTGATATCTTAAGAAGAGGGCTCCTGTTAGTTTATGTTCTGTGAATTGAAAAATGTCACTGCTTCTGGGTGGACAGATGACAAAAATACACCTCTTCTGCCTGGTGTGGCTAGCAGAGGACAAACTTGATTTCAGTTCCTTATCTTCCCCCTCCCTACACCTCCACCAAGCTGGATGCATCTTTTAAGTGCCTGGTGTGCACAACTGTGCATGGTTTGAAAAAAATTCATAAACAAAGACTAATGACTTCTGAAACAAATTCTGAAGCAAGGGGTGACTGTATTAATGCAGATGGCAGAGGAAGTGAACAGTGAGGGCAGACAGAAGCATCACAGACTGCAAGAAGAATGCTCTAGACCAACTCATAGTAGACATTTTACCTCTTGGCCTGATTAAGATGCTGATTAAGAATTATCACTGGTTTATTAGGACTTGTATTTGCCATGACTGGCAGTGCTGTAGGTTTGTTTACACCAGCATCACCATAAACACATGAGTAATGCATCCACTATGAAGCCAGGATGGCCATGACATCACTAGACAATAAGAATTCTTCAGTTCCATTATAGTCTCATGGGACCCCTCTGTATACGTGGTCCGTTGTAATCAAAATGTCATTAT
Source organism: Hipposideros armiger (assembly GCF_001890085.2). Lineage (NCBI taxonomy): Eukaryota > Metazoa > Chordata > Mammalia > Chiroptera > Hipposideridae > Hipposideros > Hipposideros armiger. The sequence goes on along the minus strand of NW_017731477.1, from coordinate 3,264,835 downwards.
GTGGTGCATGGCTGTATGTATGTGTGGTTCTCATTATAGAGTGTATCATCAGTCAGTCTCATTTAATCTTGAGGCTGTTTCTTCCTACATGACTGTTACATTGAAGATGCTAGAGCCCAGAATATTAAAAATCAGCATTCCTCAGAGGGGAAGGATGTTTACAGAAACACTGAGGCATGGGAGGGAGATAGCAGGAAGAGGGAAGAGGAAGGACATTCCAGGCAGAAGAAATCTTTTAGGCGAAGTGTGGAGGTGCTCAAGAGTATGGAATCTTTCAGGAACTGGTTTTGGTCTTGGATTAACCCTAGATGTTCCTGGAGATATCGAGTTGATTATGGCACATTCCTTGCCTCGGAGGAGCTAGAAGTATTGTCACATTTACCCTATTTGATCCTCACACAAATTCCATAAGTTAGGTAGGAAAGATCTTATCAATAACTACAATAACTCTAGGTGAGCTGACATTGGACCCCAGCCTGGGGGGCCAGCCTGAGCCTTTCAACTAGACCAAAAAAGGGAGCTAGATTTTCCCTTCTACCCCAGGCAAGAGCAGTAAAAATTTTCTAAAAAGTATTGTTACTATAATGATTATGATTATTAATTATCAGTCAATGAAGGTGGAGGAAGAGAGTACAGTTAGGTTCTCCCTTCGTCTCTCTCTCTCTCTACTGGCAGTGAAAATGAACAATTCTTGCAAGGTGGGTTAACAGGAATGAAATGCAATGCAAAGAGTTTATGTGAGCAGAGTAAAGTTGATTAAAGGAGTGCTAAGTATATTTATATAATAATTTTATATAAATTATTTTATAATTTAAAACTTATTGAAAAATTAATTGTTACAAAATTAACTCATCTTGCCGAATGAGTTTTCTGCTAACAACCATATACCTCTCCCAAGAACACTAACCACAGAGCATATTTCTAAAGGGACACTACCCCTGTTCAGGGATTTGTCTCACTCACTCTTTTGCCTCTAGTCCCTAGCACAACGGGCTAGAGCAGCGGTTCTCAACCTTCCTAATGCCATGACCCCTTAATACAGCTCCTCATGTGGTGGTGACCCCCAACCATAAAATTATTTTCGTTGCTACTCTATAACTGTAATTTTGCTACTGTTCTGAATCGTAATGTAAATATCTTTTTGTTTTC
>NW_017731477.1:3211149-3263541 GCF_001890085.2 Hipposideros armiger | reverse complement strand
CAGTAAACAAAATAGATAAGATTCCTACTCTAATAGAGCTTATATTCTGATGGAATAGTTCAATATTTACACAAGTCAATCAACAACCAAGATTTATGTTCTGAGGAAAATTAAACAAGGGATGTGACAATGACTAGATGGGGATGATTTAGAAGTGAGGCTTCTCTTTGTGGAAGTGATATTTGAACTGATACCTGAGTGTCAAGATTCAAATGTAGGAAAAAGCTTGATGCATCTTAAAAATGAAAACGAAGGATAATGTGGCTTGAGGCTCAATGGGCAAGATGGAAGAAGGGGTGTACAGATGAATGTTAGGATGCAGAGGTGGTCATGTCAGAGAGGGGGATAAAAGAGTTAGGCAAGGTATAAAGCTGATCCACACTTCTGCTGGGGTGTTGAATACACCATGCTGCTAAATCTCCAAAACCTGATTAACATGAAAAACGTTTGTGCTCCAAAGGATAGCATCAAGAAAGTGAAAACACAACCCACAGGATGGGAAAAAATATTGGAAAATCATGTATCTGATAAGGTACTTATATCCAGAATATGTAAAGAACATTTACAACTCAATAATAACAAGAGAAATAATCCAATTATGAAAAATAGGCAACGTATCTGAATAGACATTTCTCAAAGAAAATATACAAATGGCCACTAAGTAAATAAAAAGATGCTTGGCATCATTAGTCACCAGAGAAATGCAAATCAAAATCATGAGATACCCCTTCATACACACAGGATGGGAAGAATAGAAAAGTCAGATAATAACAAGTGTTGGCAATGATGGGGAGAAATTAGAATCCTTATTCCTTTATGGGAATGTTAATGGTATAGTCACTTTGGAAAAATGTCCAGCAGTTCCTCAAATGACTAAGCATAAAGTTACTGTATATACCAGCAATTCTATTCCTAGGTGTATACCCAACAGAAATGAAAGCATTTGTCCACATGAAAACCTGTATACAAATATTTATAGTGGTATAATTCATAATAGCCAAAAGATAGAAACAACCCAAATGTCCATCAACTGACAAATGAATAAACAACATGTGGCATATTCATATAATGGAATTTTATTTGGCTATAAAAAGGGATGAAGTATTGATCTATGCTACAGCATGGACGAACCTTATGCTAAGTGAAAGGAGACAATCACAAAAGACCACGTACTAGATGATTCCATTCATATTAAATTTCCAGAACAGGGAAACTTATACAGACAGAAAGTAGATTAGTAATTGCTTAGGGGATGGGGGATATGGAAAGAAAGAGGCGAGATAGCTAAAGTGTACCGGGTTCCTTTTTTTTTTTTTTTAAAGATTTTTTTGGGGGGAATTGTGGGGATGGGAACAGTGCTAGGGAATTGGGGGAAGGGGAACAGACAAGTTGCTATCTTTTTGTTCTTCAGTCTAGTTGTGGAGGACGTCGCTTCACTGGCCCAAGCTGGCACCATCATTGTGCTCTTCCCGGGGGAGGCAGATCAGTCACCAGCTTCTGGACGGCCACTCACTGCGGCTGCTGGCTACATATGGCAGCCCATGGCAACCCACTGCAGCAGGGGACTGCAGGCTACACCGTCGCCGGCGACCCACGGCAGCCCAGCTCCAGGTTGAGCTGTTGTTCAGCATCTTAGCTGTGGAGGGCAGTGTCACTGGCCCTCACATGTGGGATCCAAACCGGGGCCTTCTGGCGTCCCAAGCCAGTTCTTAACCATCACGTCACTCGGCCGGCCCTGGGTTTCTTTTTGAGGTGATGAAATGTTCTAAAATTGACTGTGGAGATGGTTGCACATATCTGTGAATATACTAAAAACCGTTGAATTGTACACTTAAAATGTGGTGAATTGTATGGTATGTGAATTATATCTCAATAAGGCTGTTCAAAATAACATTAACTATCCCCCTCCCCAAACCCAAGGGTACACTTCACACTCCCTGAAAGTTTCAGGCTCTTCAGATAAAATTTACTAGTCTACATCACAATATCTTTGTGCCCAATAGGAGAATCATCAATGAAGCTATTCTTAGAACACAAAGCTTTCCTTCCTATAACACGGGAAAGAAACAACACCTTGAACACCGCGGGAAACCCATAAGTATCTAATTTGCACCACTGCATGATAAAAGCAGCCTGCTTCTTCTACTCATTAGCAATACTCAAAAATATATCGTAGCCTTTTGCCTGCTAATAAGAATATTTATATTTGCTCTTTGTATCAGTCATATGAGCCCTGTTTATTCCCATCATATCTTTGCACCTCTGGTCTCAACGAACTGAGTTTGGAAAGCAGGCAGAGAGCTCTCTTGGGAAAACCAATGCTAAAAAGTGGGAGTACTATATGAGAACTCATTTAAACTTATGCATTTGGGATCATGGATTTCTAAGTGTGTCTGGAAATTGGAATGTTTCCGTTTTCTAGATGACAGGAAGTTAGCCATTGTGTTCCACAATCAATAATAACGTGTGCTTTGTCCTGCAGATGGCATTTCTTATTGCAGAGGAAAATTTTAAGCCCTGTACATTTTTAAGATAGAAAAAATCTTATTCATCTTTGTGCTCTTTACAAGTTAGTGCTTTTGTACATATGTGTTCAGTAAATTTTTAAATTGAATTTGAATAGATGCTAAAGTCAAGAAAAAAATTAAGGGGCTGGCTGAGTGGCAGGTTGGTTAGGAGTTGGCTTGGGAAGCCAGCTCTGAGCAGCAGGGCCCTGGTTCGGATCCCACATGAGGTCCAGTGACACTGCCCTCTACAGCTAAAATGGTGAACAACAGCTTGACCTGGAGCTGGGCTTCCACGTGAGTCGCTGGCGACGGCGTAGGCTGCAGTGAAACTGCAGTGGGCCGCCACAAGCTACCATGTGGGGCCATCAGCCAGCGTGAGCGGCTGACAGCCAATGTGAGCTGCCAAGAGCCGCTGTGAGCAGCCGTCCAGAGGTTGGAGACCAATCTGCCTCACCTGGGAAGAGCGCAATGAGGATACCAACGTGGGCCAGTGAAGCAACATCCTCCACAACTAGACTGAAGAACAAAAGGACAGCAACTTGCCTGTTTCCCTTCCCCCAATTCTCAAGCGCTGTTCCCCTCCCCCAATTCCTCAATAAAATCTTTAAAAAAAAGAAAAAAAATCAAGATTTTTACTAAAATATAGCTAAAATACAATACTATATTAATTTCAGGTGTACACATAGTTATTCAACATTTAAGTACCTAAAGACGTAATCACCATAAGTTCAGCAATCATCTGACCCTATACCACGCTATCATAATATTATTCACTATATCCCCCATGCTATGTTATACATTATATCCCTATGACTTCTTTGTTTTATACCTGGAAATTTGGACCTCTTATTCCCCTTTACCTTCCCTCCTTTTTAAAATTTTCAGTTACAGTTGACATTTAATATTATTTTATATTAATTTCAGGTGTACAGCATAGTGGTTAGGCATTTATATAATTTAAGGAGTGATCCCCTGAATAGTCTAGTGCCCACCTGGCACTATACATAGTTATTACCAGATTATTGACTATATTCCCTATGCTTTACTTTACATCCCCATTGTCTATTTTGTAACTACCAACGTCTACTTCTTAATGCCTTCACCTTTTTCAACACCCCACTCAAATCCCCTTTCCTCTGGCAACCATCAAACATGTTCTCTATATCTATGACTTGTTTCTGTTTCATTTGTTTGCTTATTTTGGTTTTTTAGAGTCCACATATAGGCTAAATCATATTGCATCTGTCTTTGTCTGACATACTCCACTCAGCATAATACCGTCAAGGTCCATCTGTGCTGCTGGAGATTCCCTTCCCAATATTCCCTTCCCTTCCCAAAGGAGCAGTATTCCTTTGTATATATGTACCACCTGCTCTTTACCCATTCATCCATCAATAGACACCCAGGTTGCCTGCACATCTTGGCCATTGTAAACAATGCTGCAATGAGCATATGAATGCACACATCCCCTCCAAGTAGTGTTTTGGGTTTCTTTGGATAAATTTCCAGAAGTTGGATTACTGGGCCCTTCTTTTTCTCTTTTATAGCCTTTGTTTTAAAGTCTATTTTATCTGGTATAAATATTGCTATCAGAGCTTTTTTGTTTGTTTGTTTCCATTTTCATAAAATATCTTTTTTCTATTCCTTTACTTTCAATTTGGGTGTGCCATTTGATCTGAAGTAAGTCTTTTGTAGGCAGCATATGTAAGGGTTTTGTTTTCATAGTCCTTAGCCACCCTATGTCTTTCGATTTAAGCATTTAATCCATTTACATTTAAAGTAATAGTAGGTATATATGTAGTTATTGCCATTTTATTATTCATATTATTTATTTATTTTTTCATCTTAAAAAAATCCCTCTAAGATTTCTTGTAATACTGGTTTAGTGTTGATGGACTCCTTTAGTTTTTGCTAGCTTGGGAAACTCTTTATTTGTCCTTCAATTCTAATGACAGCTTTGCTGGGTAGAGTAATTTAGTTGTAGGTCCTTGCTTTTCATCACTTGAAATATTTCTTGTCAACCCTTCTGGCCTGCAAATTTTCTGTTGAGAAATCAGCTGATAGTTTTATGGGAGCTTCCTTGTAGGTAACTACTTTTCTTTTGCTGCTTTTAAGATTCTCTCTTTGTCTTTAACCTTTGGGATTTTAATTATAATGTGTCTTGGTACGGACCTGTTTGGGTTCATCTTGTTTGGGACTCTCTGTGCTTCTTGGGCTTATATGTCTATTTCCTTCACCAGGTTAGGGAAGATTCTCATCATTATTTTTTCAAATAGGTTTTCAATTCCTTGCCCTCTCTCTTCTTCTTCTGGTATCCCTATGATGCGAACATTGGTATGCTTGATGAGGTCCCAGAGGCCCCTTAAACTATCCTCATTTTTTTGGATTCTTTTTTCTTTTTGCTGTTCTGAATGGTGTTTTCTGCTACCTTCTAAATTGCTGATTTGATCCTCTGCTTCATCTAATCTACTGTTGATTCCCTCTAATGTGTTTTTTATTTCAGTTATTTATTCTTTTTTTCTGAGTGTTTCTTTTTTATGTTTTCTAGCTCCATTTTTATGTTTCTTTTTTTTTTTAAATTTTATTGGGGGAACAGTGCATTTTTCCAGGACCCATCAGCTCCAAGTGGAGGGCTTTTTTTCCAGGATCCATCATCTGCAAGCCAAGTAGTTGTTTCAATCTAGTTGTGGAGGGTGCAACTCAATGGCCCATGTGAGAATCAAACTGGCAACCTTGGTGTTATGAGCACTGTGCTTTAACCAACTGAGTTAACTGGCCACCTCTTTATTTTTTATCTCTTTGTTGAAGTTCTCACTGAGATCATTGAGCATCCTTGTAACCAGTGTTTGGAACTCTGTGTCTGGAAGATTGCTTGTCTCCATTTATGTTTAGTTCTTTTTCTGGAGCTTTGTTCTGTTCTTTTATTTGGGACATATTTCTTTTTCTTCCCATTTTGGCTGCTTCCCTGTTATTATTTCTATGTATTAAGTAGGGCTGCTATGTCTCTTGGTCTTAGTAGAGTGGCCTTATGTAGTAGCTGTGCAGCGGGGCTCAGTGTCACAGTCTTCCTGGTCACCTGAGTTGGGTATTTAGGTGTGTCCCTTGCATGGGTTGTGCATCCCTTTCTTTTGTAGCTGAGTCTTGGTTGCTGTTTGCATGTCAATTGGAGGGATTGACCCTTGGGCTGATTGGTTGTGAGTTTGGCCATGACTACAGTAAAGGAACTGTTGTGCAGGGGTTGGCCCTAGGGAGCAGGATTCACTTTAGCAGGGCTCTGGTGCCTGCCCTTGTGCCCTTTGGGTGTGTTATCACCAGAGGCAGCCGGGTGATTTTTTGGCTGGGCATTAAACTGTCTACTGGGCGTGCCAGCCTTGGGGTCTCTGGGAGCGTCCCCACTGCAGGTCAAGTTCAGCCATAGGCTGTGCCCTGAATTTGGCCACCTAACATGAGCCACAGAGCAATTCACAGATGGCTACTGCCTGCACTGGATTTGGAGGTGCCTCGAGAGGCCAAGCCATGAACTGAAGTGAGCTGTAGAGAGTGTCAGGCTTAGGATTGCTCAGTCATAGGTATGGGACACGTCGAAGCCAGATGCTGCTTGTTTGGGTTTTGTGTACCTTTGAGAGGTTTTAGGAAACTTCACAGTATAAGCCAAGACCAGCCGTTTGTACCAAAAGTCCACTGGAACTGGCTTGGTGTGCCCAAAGTTTGGGTGGGACACTGTCTCAGGGAATCAGGGCAAAAATCGTGTTAGCCAGGTTGATGGGGACTCAGATATGGTGGCTGCCTATATCTGCATGCCGGGATGGGGAAGGCTCAACAAAGAAACAATGGCTTCTGCCAGCTTCCCTGTCTGGGACAAAGCTGCCCCTCCAGCCCTCAGCTTGAAGTCAGACAATTTGGTTTCTCCCGTATATCCCTGGCACCTTTTGAGCTTCTGCCCCAGCACTGGAGCTCAGAGAGGGTCAATCCAACAGTAAGTCCATGCACAAGCCCTTTAAAAGGAGCGCTTGGGACTCCAGCCCCACTCATCTCCCTCAGCCACAGTCTCCACTGCTTTTCACAGCCAGAAGTTATAGGGACTTCTCTCTCTCCAGCACTGAAACTCTGGGCTAGGGAGACTGCTGTGGGGCTGGGAACCCTTGCACTTTTGGGAGGTCTTCCACAACAGAGGTATCCCTCCTGATTTTTAACAGTAACACATGGGTGTGGGACTAACCTGCTCCATGTCTTCACTGCTCCTACCAGTTTTGAAGTGGCTTTTTCTGTGTGTCTGAGTTGTAGAGCTTCAAGAAAAAAAAATTTTTTTAATTGAAATTTATTGAGGTGACAATGGTTAGTGAAGTTACATAGGTTTCATGTATACAATTCTGTAATACATCATCTATCTATCACATTGTGTGCTCACCACCCAGAGTCAGTTCTCCTTCCATCACCATATATTTGACCCCCTTTACCCTCATCTACCATCCTCCTCCCCTCTTTACCCCTGGTAAACAGTAAACTGTTGTCTGTCTATGAGTTTTTGTTTCTTTACTTTTTTCTCTTGTTCCTTTGATGCTTTCAGTTTTATATCCCACATATCAGTGAAATTATATGGTTCTCAACTTTTTCTATATTCATAGAAACCATAGATGGTTCTCAACCATCTATGTTGTCACAAATGGCACTATTTCATCTTTTCTTATGGCAGTCATATTCCATTGCACATATTCACCACATCTTCTTCATCCAAACATCTATTGGAGGATACTTTGGTTGTATCTGTGTCTTGGCCACCATAAATAAAGCTGCGATGAACATCGAAGCACATATATCTTTATGGATAAATATTTTCAGATTTTTTTTTGGTAAATACCCAGGAGAGGGATTGCTGGGTCATATGGTAATTCTATCCTTAATTTTTTGAGGAACCGCCACACTGCCTTCCATAGTGGCTGCACCAATCTGCATTCCCACGAACAGTGTATGTGAGTTGTTTTTTCTCTACAACCTCTCCAGCACTTGCTATTATTTGTCTTGTTGATGATAGCCATTCTAACAGTTGTGAGGTGATATCTCATTATGGTTTTTATTTGCATTTCTCTGATATTTGGTGATGTTGAGCATCTTTCCATATGTCTGTTGGCCATCTGTATGTCCTCTTTGGAGAAATGTCTATTCAGGTCCTCTGCCCATTTTTTAATTTGCTTGTTTGTTTTTTTTGTTGTTGAGTTGTAAGAGTTTCTTATATATTTTGAATATTAGCCCCTTATCAGAGGTGTTATTTGCAAATATCTTCTCCCATTCAGTTGGTTGCTTCTTTTTTTTGTTGATGGTTTCTTTTGTTGTGCAGAAACTTTTTAGTTTGATATAGTCCCATTTATTTACTTTAGCTTCTACTGCTCTTGCCTTTGAGTTCAAATTTATAAAATCCTCTTTAAACCGAAGATCCATTAGTTTAGTACCTATGCTTTCTTCTATGTAGTTTATTGTTTTAGGTCTTATGTTTAGGTCTTTGATCCATTTCGAGTTAATTTTGGTACCCGGTGACAGAGAGCAGTCTAGTTTCATTCTTGTGCACAACATGGTTTTCCAATTTTCTTACCACCATTTATTGAAGAGACTTTTTTTTTCTCCATTGTATGTTTTTGGCTCCTTTGTCAAAAATTATCTTTCCATATTCATGTGGGTTTATTTTTGGGTTTTCAGTTCTATTCTTTTGGTCTGTATGTCTGTTTTTCTGCCAATAAATGTTGTTTTGATAATTGTTACTCTGAAGTACAAGCTGAAGTCAGGGAGTGTGATACTTACAGCATTATTCTTTTTTCTTAGGATTACTTTGGGGTCTTTTGTGGTTCCATATAAATCTGATGATTTTTTTTGGTTCTATTTTTTAAAAAAATGCCATTGGGATTTTGATAAGGATTGCATTAAATGTGTATATTATTTTGGGTAATATGGCCATTTTAACTATGTTGATTCTTCCAATCCATGAACATGGAATGTCTTTCCATTTTTTTGTGTCTTCTTCAATTTCTTTTAATAATGTCTTATAGTTTTCAGTGTATAGGTCCTTTACATCCTTTGTTAAGTTTGTTCCTAGGTATTTTATTCTTTTTGTTGCAATTGCAAAAGGAATTGTTTTTTTTTTAATTTCTTTTTCTGAAATTTCATTGTTAGTATAGAGGAATGCAATGGATTTTTGTACATTGATTTTGTAGCCTAACACTTTGCTGTATTCATTTATTGTTTCTAATAGCTTTTTGGTGAAGTGTTTAGGGTTTTCTATATATAACATGGTGTCATCTGCAAAAAGTGACAATTTAACTTTTTCATTCCCAATTTGGATGCCTTTTATTTCTTTCTCTTGCCTAATTGCTCTGGCTAGGACTTACAATACTATGTTGAAAAGCAGTGGTGATAGGGAGAACGCTTTCTTGTTCCTGAATATAGAGTGAAGGACTTCAGTTTTTCACCATTAATTATGATACTAGCTGATGGTTTGTCATATATGGCCTTTATTATGTTAAGGTATTTTTCTTCTATACCCATTTTATTAAGTGTTTTAATCATGAATAGATGTATTTTGTCAAATGCTTTTTCTGCATCTATTGATATAATTATATGATTTTTGTCCTTTACTTTGTTTATGTGGTGTGCCACAGTGATTAATTTGCATATGTTGAACCATCCTTGTGCTCCTGGGATGAATAAACCTCACTTGGTTATGATGTATAATGTTTTTAATGCATTGTTGTAACTGGTTTGATAGAATTTTGTTTAGGATTTTTGCATCTGTGTTCATCAAAGATATTGGTCTATAATTTTCTCTTTTTGTGTTATCCTTATCAGTTTTGGCATCAGGGTAATGTTGGCCTCATAAAATGAGTTAGGGAGTATTGTCTCTTCTTCAATTTTTTGGAAGAGTTTGAGTTAGATCCTTTTTGAATATTTGGTGGAAGTCGCTAGTGAAGCCATCTGGTCCTGGACTTTTGCTTTTGGGAAGGTTTTGGATGACTGATTCAATTTCCTTACTGTTAATTGGTCTATTTATAATTTCAGTTGTTCATGATTCAGCCTAGAAAGCCTATATGTTTCTAAGAACATGTCCATTTCTTCCAGGTTATTGAACTTGGTGGCATACAGTCCCTCATAGTATTTTTGAATGATCCTGTGTATTTTTTTTTAAGAGTTTATTGGGGAATTGGGGGAGGGGAACAGCACTGGGGAATTCGGGGGAGGGGAACAGGCAAGTTGTCCTTTTTTTCTTCAGTCTAGTTGTGGAGGACTTTGCTTCACTGGCCCATGTTGGCACCATCATTGCACTCTTCCCGGGTGAGGCAAATCGGTCGCCGGCCTCTGGACAGCCGCTCAGATTGACTGCCGGCCACTCACGCTGGCTGATGGCCCCGCACAGTAGCTTGTGGCGGCCCACTGCAGCTTCACTGCAGCCACCGTCGCTGGCAACTCACATGGCAGCCCAGCTCCAGGTCGAGCTGTTGTTCACCATTTAAGCTGTAGAGGGCAGTGTCACTGGCCCTCATGTGGGATCCGAACCGGGGCGCTGCTGCTCAGAGCTGGCTTCCCAAGCCAGCTCTTAACCAGCGTGCCACTCGGCCAGCCTGATCCTTTGTATTTCTGTGGCATCCGTGGTAACTTTTCCTCTTTCATTTCTGATTTTGTTTATTTGTGTCTTTTCTTTTTTTATATTAGTGAGTCTAGCCAAGGGTTTGTCAATTTTATTAATATTTTCAAAGAACCAGCTCTTCATTGCATTAAATTTTTCTATTGTCTTTTTGTTCTCTGTTTCATTTAGTTCACCTCTGATTTTTATTATTTCCTTTCTTCTGCTGACTTGGGGTTTCATTTGTTCTTTTTCTAGTTCTTTAAGGTGTAAAGTGAGGTTGTTTATGTGGGATTTTTTTTCTTTCTTGAGACAGGCCTGTAATGATATAACTTTCCTTTTTTTACTGCTTTTGCTGCATCCCAATAATTTTAATATGATGTGTTTTCACTCTTATTTGTTTCTATGTATCTTTTGGTCTCTCCTCTTAATTCTCCTTTGACCCAGTCATTCTTTAAAAGTAGTTTGTTTAATCTCCACATATTTGTGTTTTTTCCTGCTTTCTTTTTGCAGTTGATATCTAATTTCAAAGCCTTATGATCAGAGAATATGCTTGGTATGATTTCAATCTTCTTAAATTTCCTGAGCCTAGTTTTATGTCCTAATATATGGTCTATCCTTGAGAATGTTTCATGTGCACTAGAAAAGTCTGATGTTCTAGGATGAAGTGCTCCATAAATGTCAATTATGTCCACTTCGTCTATGTGTCATTTAGGGCTGATATTTCCTCATTTATTTGCTGTTTTGTTGATCTATTTATAGCTGTCAGTGATGTATTTAGGTCCTCTACTATAATTGTGCTTTGGTCAATTTCTCCCTTTAGTTCTGTTAGTAGTTGCTTTGTATATGTTAGTGCTCCCTAATTGGGGCATAAATATTGATGACTGTTATGTCTTCTTGTATAGTCCCCTTTATTGTTATGAAATATCCATCTTTGCCTCTTGTTACCTTTTTTATCCTCAAGTCTGTTTCATCTGACATAAGTATGATTACACCTGCTTTTCTCTGAATACCACTTACTTGGAGTGTCAATTTCTACCCTTTCACTTTGAGTCTATATTTGTCCTTGTAGCTGAAGTACATCTCTTGGAGGCAGCGTATGGTTGGGTTTAGTTTTTTTGATCCAATCTACCACTCTGTGCCTTTTTATTGGTGAGTTCAGTCCATTTCCATTTATGGTGATTATTGAGATGTGAGGATTTCCTATCATTCTATCTTTTGTTTTCTGGTAGCTTGGTCTCTCCATTGTTTCTTTGCCTTTTTGTTGTCATCTGTTATTTCAGTGTGTTGGTATTCTAGCATTTCCCCCCTTGTTTCTTCTTTTTTTATGTTATTTATTTTAGTTCTGGATTTTTTTTAAAGAGGTTACTATTACATTTATGTAGAGTTTCATACTTACAGCATTTCTTTTTCTTCAGCATACTTTTTTTCTCCATTCCCTTTTGCAAGTTCAGGCCTTTATACTCTCTCCACTTTTATGTTTTTGTTTTCACAAATTATTCCTACTAATGCTGTGAGTTAATTTCTGTGTTGCAGTAGCAAGTTTTCTTTTTTCTTTTTTAATGTTTTTTTTTTCTTCTTTACCCTGTATGTTATGTGTATAGTGTCCTATTTGGTGTAGGGATTGCCATTTTCTGTTTCTGTCTGTTTGTTCATAATACTACTCATGGTTTTATATTCTTTTTTGTTTCAGGTTGAATAGCTTCCTTCAGTATTTCTTGTGATGCAGGTCATGTGTTAGAAAATTCCCTCAGCTTTTGTATGTCTGGAAAGGTCTTTACTTTTCCTTCATATCTAAAGAATATCTTTGCTGGATATATTATTCTTGGCTCATTTCTCTTTTTCAATAGTTTGAGTATTTGATTGCACTCCCTTTTGGCTTATAGAGTTTCTGCTGAAAAAATCTAATGATAATCTAATGGGCTTTCCTTTTTAGGTTACCCAATCAGAAAGTCAAAAAGTACTTGTAGAGTTCTTTCTTTTATCTCTCAAGTCTCTCTCTTCTTTCATCTGTGTCATTTCCAGATTTCTGTCTTTGGTATCACTTATTCTTTCCTCCATCTGGTCAGCTCTATTACCTAAGCTGGCTATTTCATTCTTTATTTCTTTTAGTTTTTAATCTCCACAATTTCTATTTGACTGTTTTTTAAAATTTCAATCTCTTTGGTAAAACATTTATTTTGTTCTTTGATTGTGTTTCTGAGTTCATTAAACTGCCTATCTGTGTTTTCTTGCATCTCATTGAGTTTTTAAGAACTGCAATCTTGAATTCTCTGTCATTTCAGTCACATATTTCCATGTCTTTAAGTTCATTTTCCAGAGAGTTTTCATTTTCTTTCTGAGCTGCCTTATTACCTTGGTTACTCATGGCAATTAATGAATGATTATTTGTCTCCCTAGGCATCTACAAGAGTGGGTTCTGCAACAGGTTGGTAGGAAGAGGTCTTTCTTTTGCTTTCCAGTAAGTGTCTGTGGAATATTTTATTTTCTCTTCTGCTGCAGCCTTTTAGTCTCTCTCACGCTGTAATGTTATATTTTCTCTTGCACTGTTCCAGGTTCTCACAAAATGTGTGTGTGTGTGTGTGTGTGTGTGTGTGTGTGTGTGTGGCTTCTCTAGAAGGTGGATTTCACCTCTGTGAGCAGGACACCTGGGTCTCAGGGCACTGTTTCTGTGGGGGGATGTGGAGAGTTTTTGAAGTCCCAAAGCTCTTCCTGAAACCAGATTCAGAGCCTGTGTGTCTCAGTGGCTCTGGTTACCCCTGCAGGATCTGCCCAGATAGGTGGGGGCAGGGGCAGTGTGGGTTGTGAGAGGTAGCTGTGAGCAATGGTAACTACTAGTCCACAGTTGTCTTGGCTCTACAGTTCCTTCCCTTTCATTGGAATTAGTTGCACTGTGAGACTCTGGCTTTGGGGCTGCAGTTCTCAGAGCTGTAAATATTCTGTTCTTTTGATCTAACACTGCTACTGTTTCTTCTGGAGTCTGCTTCTAGCACTGGGAAGGTGGGAGGAGAGATGAGCTCTGCGTGGGGGGGTGGGGGGTGTAGGTAGAGGTTGACCAGGCTCTATTCCTATGTCTTCTGTCCTCTGTTTGGCAGTGATTGCTTAAACCACTGTTCTCACCCTTCTTCCCACAGTCTTTGCTCTGAGGTCTCTGCCATGAGCGTTTGGTTCAGCTGTGTTATATGCTGATCCCTCAGGTGGGAATGTGGGCCATATGGGATGCACTTCCCTCTCCCATGACTGCAGTAAGCTCTGGACTGCAGGGAGCTCTGAGCTCTGGCCTGTGTCCTTCGACCCGCAGCCCATGTCTCTGCAGTTCTCACTTCCCTCCTCCCATGTTCACCCAATTTGCCCATCTTTGGATGATTCCAATTGCAGGTCTCTCAGGCATGTCTGTGTGCTCTGCAGGGAGTCTTTTGTCGAATTATAGCTGTTCAATTTGTTGTAAATTCCAGGGGAGATTTCAAGAAGCCCTTCTCACACTGTCATTTCTGTGATGTAATCCCAAGAAAAATATTTTAATGATTGAAACTAATAAGACTGAACAAATCATAGGTAATATTTGTCACCTGTACATCTGACTCAACCTGGAAGCTGGCTTATATGTGTGATGTATTGGAACCAGGGAGTCTGCAGCTGCCAATTAGGAAGCCAGGGAAGTGATGGTGCTATTGTAAGTTGATGCAAAAAAGAAATGGAAAGTAAGACTTTCCTAGTTTCTTTTAGCTTAGCTTAAGAAAGCAAGACATCATCTTGTAGACACAAGCATTTGGCTCAGTAAACTGAGGTTCTGTTCGAGTGGCAGAATAGTCTGCCAGACTTTGCCATAATTTACATGAGACATATTTTTTCTGTTCTCTCATTATGAAACAATGTTCCCAGGAGTTGGGGTATATGGGGTTGTGTATTTGCTAATTACAGGAATCAAACTTGCCTCTTCCATTTCTCTCGCCTCAACAGTAACCAATCACAAAGTATTATACATGTGTGTTAGGGCTATTCCAAAAAAGCCTGTTAGCCTCTCTTTTAGAAAAAATTAGCAGTAATTTCCACCAGTTCCTCCCTAACCTATCTTCTTTCCTGCCATCTAGCAGAGCCGAATATATTTTCTCATATTTCCAATGTCTATCCAGGTTACATGGATGAACATCAAATATCCAAATCTCCTAAATGCAGTTTTGAATGTATGAGATATACTTTGAAATCCAAATTGTAATATACTGATGCCATCTTTACCACACATGGCTCTTAGCACTTTATAGCTCAATTTTCTGCCTAAAAGAGTGCTGCTTATAAACCAGCAAATACAGCAAGTGACTAATTAGACAAATTAATGAGGGCTTGTTTACTTGAAGTCCCCAGTGCCCTTGGAACTTGGGATGTTTCATTATTACAATCTGCAAGTTGTTTTTTACAATTAATTTTTTAACATACAGCTCTTGCCTCTTCTCAGTAACATGTAATATCCGAATACTTCAGAGGGGTTTGCAAGCATTGACTCATTAATCCTCCTAGGAAAACACTGGAATACTGAAACAAAAAGGAATCATAGTGTTTTTTTGTCAACACTGTTTTTGCCATACTTTACAATTCTAGTCTATAGGTCTAGAGGAAAATTGGTAAAGAATAATTATTAAGGCCCATTCTGAGAAAAGGATAGAAAGGAAGAAACACATGTAAATATCAAGGGAATTTCTCTTTGCCACAGAATGAATGATAAACAATCAAGAAAATTCAATCACCTTCCTTTCAGAGCTCCTTGTAAAATGACCTGATTGGAGACAAATTAAAATCTAACTAGGTACACGGAAACGTATCTGTACAGCACATTCAGAAGTGGAGTGCATGAGTGATGTCACAGAAATGGTGAAGTAAGGGGCCGGCCGAGTGGCGCAATGGTTAAGAACTGGCTTGGAATGCCAGAGGGCCCCGGTTCGGATCCCACATATGAGGGCCAGTTACACTGCCCTCCACAGCTAAGATGCTGAACAACAGCTCAACCTGGAGCTGGGCTGCCAGGAGTCGCCAGCGACGGCGTAGGCTGCAGCCCCTGTGGCAATTGGTTGCCATGGGCTACCGTATGTAGCCAGCAGCCAGCGTGAGCGGCCAGCAGCCGCAGTGAGCGGCCGTCCAGAAGCCGGCGACTGATCTGCCTCACCCGGGAAGAGCGCACTGATGGTGCCAACTTGGGCCAGTGAAGCAATGTCCTCCACAACTAGACTGAAGAACAAAACGACAGCAACTTGTCTGTTCCCCTTCCCCCGATTCCCTAGCACTGTTCCCATCCCCCTAATTCCCCAATAAAAAATCTAAAAAAAAAAAAAAAAAAAAAAAAAAAAAAAAAAAAAAAAAAAGAAATGGTGAAGTAGGGAGCTCTAAGAATTGGTCACTACCAATTGGTCACTACTGGAGCAACCACTACGCTGGTAAAAAAAATGATAGAATCATGTTTTTTCAGAACTCTAGAATCCAATAAACACTCACAACAACCAGTATAGAGCTCAATGAGGAAAGAGATTGCTAAATTTTAGTGTTTAAGGAAACCTCTGTCAGATTACTGATTGTCTGCTGAAACAACAAAACAGAGACTTCAGTGATCACATATGACAAGGAATAGAGTATTTGCAAAAATAGTTTGGAAAAGTTACTTAACAAATAGGTAACGAAAGCCCTCAACCATCAATAACAGCAAACCTTGGAAAAAGAGAGAATGTGATTTCCAGAGTTATCACATACTGTTCAAAATGCCAACAAAACTTTCAACAAAAATCATAAGCATTCAAAGACACCAGAAAGTATGGCTTATTCACAGGAAAACAAAATTGACAGAAAATGTCCCTGAGCCAGCTCAGATATTGAATTTACTAGACAAAGACTTTAAATCTAAATATCTAAATGAAAATATGGATAAAAAACTAATGGAAACTAGGATAACAATGTACAAGCAAATAAAGAATAATACAGACATAAACATTATAAAAAGGAACCCAAAAGGAATTCTGGAGCTGAAAAGTACAACAGCTGAAATGAAAATTTTATTAGTTGGATTAAACAGCAGATTTGAGCAGGCAGAAGTAAGAAACAGCAAATTTTAGGATAGAACAATTAAAATTATCCAATCTGAGGATCAGAAAGAGAAAAAAGAATAAAGAAAAATGAACACAGCCTGAAGGATTTGTGGAACTCCATCAAGTATACCAACATACATATTATGAAAATTACAGGAGAAGAGAGAGAAATAGAGATAAGGGAAAGAGTAATATTTGAAGAAATAATGGCTGAAAACTTTTCAAATTAAATGAAATACATGAATATCTACATCCAAGAAGTTCAACGAACTTCAAGTATGATAAACTCCAAAGAGATCCACACTGAGACATTTTATTGTCAAACTATCAAAAGTTAAACTGAAGAGGGAATCTTGAAATCAGCCAGATAAAAGTGATTCATCACATATAAGTAATCCTTAATAAAATTAGCAGCATACATAAAAAAGCATGAATGCCCGAAGCAGGGAGTGACATGTTGAAAGTGCTGTAGCAACAACAACAAAAAAGTCAACCAAGAATGCAAAATGATTATATATCTTCATCAAATGCAATCCAAAGTGGATGAGAGATTTTGAAATTATTCTGGTGGCTGAACAGTGTTTTATTGACCGTGCGCTGTCGAGACTGAATCACATAGGTCCTCGTTTCAATAAGCTTACATGTATGTTAGTGATGTTCTGGAAATGAAGTGAACATTAGGTAGAATTTGGATTTAGTGGCAAGGACACTAGTCTTCTTCTAATCCTATTTCTGAGACAAATTTTGTTTTGCTTAGAGTTCTTTCAAAGTCATCTTTCAAGATTCAGCTCTAATATGACATTCTCTGTGAAACATTTTCTGATATTCCTCATTTCCCTATTGGAATTGACTCTCCATCCTTTGGGTCTCATTCCTCCCTTGTATAGATTTCTCTGAGTTCACCTACAGCACTTGGCTGAATGAATTTATTTATCTGTCTCTCCAACTGACTGTGAGTTCTTCGAGGGCAGAAATCATCTTTGTATCCCTGAAACCTAGAGCTGCACCTGGTACACAGTAGGCATTATTCAACATTTGTTGAATCAACAACTTCTTAGCCATTATTCTTGATTGTTTCCTTCCATTTCCCTATCTCCGTGCCACTGACTAGTGAATCTTCTTGAAGAACAAAATATACACAGTGGCTCTATACTGTTAAAATGAGAGTGCAAATTTATTAGCGTGGCATTCAAAGTTTTTGATAATTTTTAAACTATTTTTCAGGCATCCTCTCCTTTAAACCCTGTATGTTTTATCCAAATTGGGTAACTTGTGTGTTTTTAATTTTTTTCAAAATATTTCTTTTCAGTGGGAAGGATATCTTATCAAATATCACAGCATATCTCCTGCCAGCTCCAGAATTTGCACTTATGATTGTATATTAAGGAGCGCTGGGACAGAGGGATGGGAGACAAAAGTTCACATAAGAGGATATAAGTTTGTTATTGTGAATGTTCTAATTTTTACATTAGGCAGAAAGATCACTGATATTTATTATATTTTAAATAGGCAAGCAAACAAACAAATGAGAGCTGCATACACCAATGATAGAAGTGTGCTGTAAAAAATCAAGGGTGTGATTTATCCAATTCCATGAACTTGAAATAAGCAAAAGAATAGCTGGGAATTGTAGTGTAATGAAAAAAAAAAAGACTTCAAGTAATATACCCCTAACTGCTTTCTTCCCTTTCGCATACCTGAGATCCTTTCTGCTCTCTCCCTGCTTTCTTCACTTGTGGGGCCGTCACAAATAATATTGAATAATGTTTTTAAATGTGTTTTTCATGCCTAAGTACCTATGTAGAAAAGATCTTCAAGTTTTACGTAGAGGATTTCTCAAAAATGATTTTTTTATAGGTGATCCTCAAGCCTTAGTGTGCCTAAGAATAACCTGGAATTTCTTGTTCATTTAACATTTTAAATTTCTGGACCCACCTCCCAGAGGTTCTGATTCATTAGGTTTGATTGCATGATTCAAGAATATAATTTTATTAATTACTTTTGGTGTATTTTGATGCAGAAAATCCAGGAAAAATTATGTCATTATGTTACTTTGGTCAGGCTTTTTTTGGAATATCAAATTGAGCCACAGACCTCTCATTGGTGTAGAGATGTACAATGATGCTGAAGACACTCTCAGGAAGAGGGTCAGAAATGGTTAGAGTAATGGAAAAATTCATTTCAGGCATTTACCAGGTTTAAAAGATGTAAATGTGCCTAATCCTTAAAGCCTTGCTCAGCAGCAACGAATGGGAGATGTGATAATGCTCTACAAATATTTGAATGGCATAAACATCAAAGATGGAGAGAAATAATTTAGCTTGTTAGAGGATAGTATGATTAAGAATAACTAAAAATGACCTCTGGGCTGAATCTAGGATTAACTTTCTAAAAGTAAGTGATTAGATTTCAGGGTAGACTCTTAATGAAAGTGATATTAATAAATGGATAGAAATAAATGTGGGAAAAATTTGATCCATAAATGAATCAATTTCACTTTTATTTGAAGGCCAGAATGAGAGCTACCAAATTTCTTCTCGTTTCCATTTCTTTCTGTAGTACCCATCTGGACATCTCTCCTATCTGCTCTCATATTTGGCCTTGGTAAATTTTGAATAGTCCTTTGTCTTGTTTATGGGAACATCACAATAATTCTCCAAAACCTTTTTCCTTCATTCAATAAATATTTAGTAAGCACTTATTTTTAAGCACTTTTCAAGTGTCCTTTGAAAAGTCTAGGCACTGGGTAACAAGAAAAATAGAGGCTCTGTTTTTCAGGGAGCTTATATCTTAGAGGATTACTGATTATTATGGACTGAAGTTTTTTTGCCCTCCACCTCAAAATTCTTATGTTGTAATCCTAACGCCCAAGTAACAATATTAGTAGGTGGGGCCATTGAGAGGTGATTAGGCCATTAGGACAGAATCCTCATAAATGAGATTATTGCCCTTCTAGGAAAAAACCCCAGAGAGCTCTTTAGCCCTATGAGGACACAGCAAGAAGCTGGCAATCTTAAACCAGGAAGTGGACTTTCAGCAGATATTGAATCTACGGTGCCTTGATTTTAGCCTTCCAGCCTCAAGAATAGTGAAAAACAAGTGTCTGTTGTCTGAGCCACCCAGTCTATGAGATTTTTGTTATAGCAGCCTGAACTAAGACATTCATGGTACCCCATTTGCCATATTTCTAGTTGTATTTGGATGAATTTCTTTTCTAGCTCATGAGGAGAGCACTATAGTCCGTGGTTGTGAGTTAACCCCCTACAACAGGTTAGCAGGGAGAAATACCATGATGATAGAATGGAGTATAAGTCTTGTCCCAATCTTTTCTTCCAACTCTTTCATCTCCTCCATGGCCTTTTATTATGAACTCAGCTGAATTTTCACGATTAACTCAAGCAAACACACAGAATTTATGGGTTCCCTTTCATTGGCATTGCCTCACCAGCAGAGAGATCTTCAGGGTAAGCAAAGCTGGGCCATTTCCCTGGGGCCTGAGTTATGCCCTCATAGTTGGCAACTACTGAGTAGATATGGAGTAAGAAAAATCATTCCCATACAATCAGTAAGCCTAGCACCTACCGTCTCCAGCCAAATAATTGAACTATTCTTCCTTCCTCCAGGCTTCCTCTCCGTTCTGTCTCAAGTTGCAAGCTGCTCTTTTGTTATTTGCTCTTTTAAGGCTGATGTTCACTTAAAAACAAATGAACAAACACCCACTTAATTTCATTCATAAACAAGAGGGAGGGTAGGATGGGAGGGTGGTGGTGGAGTACACCACACATAGCCACACTTACAAGTGTCCTGTGTTTTAACCCAGCCTTCCAGCGTTCCAGCTTCTGTCTGGTTACCTGGATCTAGTTAGAGAGTATGAGGGCAGGGACCGAGCCTTCTCTTTCTTGGATAGTTTCCTGCTAGGCCAACATTTGCAGGCCCTGATGCTTTTCATACATCATTTCCTTTTATTTTCGCTGCAACTGCATGCAACACCTGCCTCCTATAGCTGTGTGAGAACATGGAACAAGTCACTTAGAACTTTGTCTCTTCTGATCTGTGGGTTCTCTTCCTCCCTATAGATGCAAAAAGTAACCCAGGCATCGTTAGTTATTGGACTCCAGGAATTGTAAAGTTCTTATTTTTATTTTTATTTATTTATTTATTTTTTCTTTTAAAAAAAATATGCTTTCTGAGTTGAACTTGGAACTGTGATCATCTTGAAAGCTTGTTTGGAGGTTCTAGCAGGGGAGCGCAGCTACTCCTATACCCTTGACCGAAGAACGGTCGGTCATCCTCTTCCAGCCAAAGCTCAGCTTAGGGAGGGACGCACATGGAGCGGTGAGGGAGGAAGGGGACACCTGCCTAGTCAGCCAGATCAACTGAATCAACCCTGGCAATCAATGGGGTGACAGATGTCGCAGCCAGATCGCCCTCACATCCAAACTGTGATCTTCTTGATTGAATAAAAGTACTCAGCTGCCCTCTGTGAACAGACACATGCAGAAATTTGAGTGGTTAATGAGTCATGGAGAGCTTTCCCAGGGTCGTCTTCTCTGAATATTTTTATAAACTGCATGGGAGGGATTAACTATAGTCCTAAATGTAAACAAGGGGCAAGTATACAAGTGTGCTGTTCACTATGGTAGCCACTGCCCATATGTGGCTATTGAGCACTTGAAATTCAACTAGTGTGAATTGAGATGTGCTGTAAGTGTACAATACACACCAGATTTAGAAAGCTTAATAGAAAAAAGAATGTAAGATATCTTACTAATAAATTTTTACATTAATTTCGTATTTTGGATACATTGGGTTAAAATATGTTATTAGAATTAAGCTCACTTATTTCTCTTTTCTTCTTAAAATGTGACTCCCAAAAAATTTTAAATTACATGTGTGCTTGCATATATTTCTATTGGACAGTGCTGGTCTGGAAAAAAGATATCTAGAAATATGCGGTTCTAATTATGCACACCTTACATATGTACACCTATTTTTTTTTCTGGGACTGCTTATATCTACCATTTAAACTAGCTTAGAATTAAACTGCCACCTTTGCTTTAAAAACATCTGGCAGGTAACACCCAGGCATAATTATTTTTCAGCTATAAACATTGCTATAGGAGCAAAGTTATAGAATAATAAAGAACAACTTGAGCTAATAACTTGTACATGAAAATAGTTACATCTTCATTGTGGGAACCACGAGGCACCCATACTATTTCATTGCATACACAAATCCCTTTTATAACGATGCTTTTTCATTCATTTGGCATGCTTTTATTATTATTAATATAACAGTGAAAACTCCATATATGCCAGGGTATAAGCCTCTATTTTGGATAATCAAACCTATAAATCTTGTGACTGCTCAGATATAGCCAATTAGCTCCCTTTCCTCAGAGCTGTAGTACACCAGATGGTGCAGGAAGAGTGGGCGCATACTTCTTGCAAAGCTTCTGACTGAGTGACATAGTCACAAGAGCCATGGAAACTGGTGAGGAGATACAAGTGTTTCAGATGCCCAAAATGCTCATTTTGTACTCTAATAAGAAAGGTTTGTATTTTTTTTAAGTGTTGATTTAATAACATGTCTTCATTAGCTATGTCAAAAGTACTCATTAGACATTGATAAATACTTCATGGTACAGTTGCAGGCCTTTACTTTATACCTATCATGCCCTTTTATTTGATAACAAAAGTTGGTTTTTTTTTTTAATAATCCAGGGGTAATACTTTATAAAGATCTCTCATCACATTTCATTCCAATTTGGTGATATTGCTTTCCTGTTGTGCCTATAGCACCAAGTCATGTTGTGTATGTTTCTGTGGTGGGGGTGTGAAAAAGAGAGCAATCTATAGATGAAATGCAGTGAGTGAGTCAACAGGCAAAGTGAGATTGACCTGCATGATGATCTTCTGTTTTCATTCACTGCTTTTTTATCTTTACAAAAACATTCATGGTTATAATGCTTAAATGGTTTACTTGATGCTACCTAAATATTTATTGAATTCACTAGTTGTATCACTAAGGTAAAATACACTTTGAAATTTCTAAGGTCAGGAAATCCCACTTCATGATCACATGAATTCTGGCTTGAGTGTGTGTGTATGTGTGTGTGTGTGTGTGTGTGTGTGTGTGTGTGTGTGTATGCGTGTGTGCGTCCTGAGCACAATCTCTTCAAGATATCTGGGATCTTGGTTTTGTTGAATTAAAATTTGCCCCATAATTCTAATGTTGGTTTTTCTTAAGCTGTCTTTTTAAATAGTGGTTGCTTCTAAATTCTTTCGAGCTTATAATGGCAGACTTCTGAAAGTGCTTAGGTGTGGTTTAAAACCCTGAATAAAAAGAAAAAAATTCATATTTGTACACTTCTCATTCAATATTGTTTCTTGTCTCCAAATCTCCTCCATAAAATATTGTGTGTTACAATTTATGTTTGAGTTTTTAATCATTCCTACAAATGATAGCTGACCTTTCCTAAATTTGTCTCTAGATAAAAATGACGACCTAGGAGATATTTCACCAAATAAAATCTTGCCAGAACCTGATAAGTGGGGTCCAAAAAAAAATCCAATCCTGTAAAATTAAGGTTCAAGATATTGTGAGGTTAATGAAATAAGAAAGACAAGCCTGTTCAGCTCGCTGCCACAAAGTTCCTGGGTCTGGCTAAGGGATCCAAACCTGCTTGTATCCTAGCCTCAGTGAGATGCCACCTAGTGTGGCTGTCCTCTCTTACTTATGTGCCATTGGCACTGATTCAGTGTCCAATGGAAAGCTGGGCATGCTAGGACAGCAGCAGCAATTCCAAGAATCTCCTGGTTAATTTGTGCCTGTTTCTTTGGCCTCACCTGGGGAGATTGAGCCAGGATAACTCCAGGGACCCAAGGACCCACTCACCTCCTCCCTACCTCCCAAGAAGTTGCCGGCCACTTCCAGCAAACTCACCCTTCCCCTTTCACATTCCTGCTCCATCCCTTCCCTCCCCACCAGATCTGAGAACATGGTTAGGTAAAGGGAAAAAGTACAATTGATTGCATCTGGGTTTCTGTTATTGTGAGGCCTGTTAGTGTGTGGTGTTGCTGTAATTTTGTTATTTTCAGTGGAATATCATTAGGAACGAATTTGGCATAGACTTTACCCTCCACTTACATGAGTAGTTCTATATGTATGTTCTCATGTATTTTCAGCTTATGCTTAGAGATGATTATTAAATACATAGATTTTACTTATTTTCAAATTTTGATTTATTTATTTAGTTGAAGGATGTTAACTTCATTAGGACATGCTGATGATATTTTACTTAATTTCTGGTTTTGTCCCTGAAATTAACTGTTTGAAAATCCCTTTAGCTTTTGATTGATAAAAAGGGGGCAATTCATTTGCTGATCATAGATGAAATAATATCTACTTTTCAAACATTAGGTAAATCTCATGTGAAAGAGCTCTTCCTATATACCTATAGCATTTGATTTGAAATAATTGTATTGTGTTCGAGTCTTACCTCCCCTACTAGAACATAAAAACTTATCATTAATGACTCATCTAATTCATCTTTGTATACATCACAGTGCACATAGTAGGCTTTTAATAAATGTTAAAGGAAAGAAAGAGCATTACACATACACTTGGGCTTGTAAAATGTTCTGCAAAAAAACAAACAAACAAAACAAAAACAAAGACAAGACAAGGCATTAGGCCTAATCATAACTCCTCAATCTCCTTCAACCTGAGTGTGTAAGCAACTGTGAATGTAGGTTGCTAAAACATGATGTAACCATGCATAGCACACATGCTTCACAGAGAGCCAAAATGTTTTTCAGCCTCCTTTGTCACTTAACTAATTTGAATAGCTGATCCAGGCATTGGAGACTGAAGTCAGTTGGTCTTGGTGCTGTATAAGAAATGGAGCTGTAGCCACAGTCTGAATAAGCTTTCATTCCAGCTGACTGATTCCATCCAGAGAGGAAGCTTTTTGTGAAGGCAAATTCACCAAATTCTCAGTTGTTAAAATGTCCTATACGCCAACCAAAGCTTTGGAAAGTTCTCAAAGGAATTTAAACACTTTGAAGTGCTATGGGAAGGTCACCTTCTGTAGCACGACATGTTAGTTATGTGGGTTCTTGTATGGTGAGAAACAAAATAGCAGTAGATGGTGATTTTGCTTAGTATCTTTTACCATTCATGCTTCAACTGCACAGTGTTCAACAAGGCAGAATCTTAGAGCTAATGAAATTGTCTTTCGAAGTCCTAATTGTATAATAGTCATGAATTTAATTTTGTGCCTGGATCCTTAGCTTCAGAGTAATGGAGCAAATATGCTACTGGGTTGGGGGAGAGGGTGCTTTAGGAGGAGTTTAAATCAAAATTTGGATTCTAAGTCTGGGTTCAGAGATGGACCTTAGAAGAACACTGAATCCATTCATCTCAGAATTATTTGTGGATGTGCATTATGCATTTTTTTTTGGAGGAGGGTGGATACACAACTTTCATCAGATTCTCAAGGGAGTTCAAAGACCCCTAAAGAATTAGAAATTCTAATTCAAGAGACTCAGATTAGCAGGTACATTTTAACAGTTGTTTGAAAAAGTTAAGAAGTAATGTCCCTAGGATTCCTTGTTGATGATTAAAACAAATTCCATGTGGATATTTATGACTAATCTGGAAAATGGTGACATCAAGGTCTTTGTGTACAGTTGTGCTTCTTAGAGTTATGCTGAAATCATAGCCATCATGAACAGATCCTGAAGGAGACAGATGTACTGGGGAGCAAAATTGGTTGAAGAGAAAGAAAATTTATGAAGAAGGCCAACAAAATGGAATC
This sequence comes from Hipposideros armiger, assembly GCF_001890085.2. Classification (NCBI taxonomy): domain Eukaryota; kingdom Metazoa; phylum Chordata; class Mammalia; order Chiroptera; family Hipposideridae; genus Hipposideros; species Hipposideros armiger. The sequence goes on along the minus strand of NW_017731477.1, from coordinate 3,238,538 downwards.
CAGCCAGGTTCATTACTTCACTGCCAAGTTGTCATCTTTACTTGAATGTCTGGAAGGCACCCCTTAAACTCATCATATCCACATCAACCTCACGAATTTTCTCTTCAAACATGATCTTCTCTAGTTCTTTGTCTCAATGAATGGCGCCACCACCCACCCAGTTATGCAAGTCAAAGCCCTTCTATACTTCCCCTTTAATCCTGATTTCTGATCCATCACCAAGTCTCATTGACTTACATCCTTTTTTTTTTTTAAAGATTTTTATTGGGAAATTGGGGGCATGGGAACAGTGCTGGGGAATTAGGGGAAGGGGAACAGACAAGTTGCTGTCCTTTTGTTCTTCAATCTAGTTGTGGAGGACATTGCTTCATTGGCTCAAGTGGGCACCATCATTGTGCTCTTCCAGGGTGAGGCAGATCAGTCGCTGGCTTCTGGACGGCCGCTCACTGCAGCTGCTGGCCGCTCATGCTGGCTGCTGGCTACACACAGTAGCCCATGGCAACCCACTGCCACAGGGGCTGCAGCCCACGCCGTCGCCGGCGACCCATGGCAGCCCAGCTCCAGGTTGAGCTGTTGTTCAGCATCTTAGCTGTGGAGGGCAGTGTAACTGGCCCTCATATGTGGGATCCAAACCGGGGCCCTCTGGCATCCCAAGCAGGTTCTTAACCATCGCTCCACTTGGCCGGCCCCTACTTACATCCTTAATCTATCTCAAAACTATTCCCTTTGCTCTGTCTCTCTTGCCATTCTCCTACCTCATGCCACCAACATCTCTTCCAGGTCACTGCCCATTGCTTTGCCTGCATCACCTCTTGCTCTTTCAAGCCCTTTTCCATACTTCAGCCAGTGTGATATTGTAAATAGCACCAAACTGATTAGGTTTCTTCTTCATCCAACTCTCCCCTCCATTTGGCCCCTTCTTAACACTTCGTGAATTCTCACTGCTCTCTCTCTAACCATAGGACCTTTGCACATGCAGTTTTCTCTGCTTAGAATGCTCCTCTCCACCCCAATGCCCTATCCTGTCCCTACCCCTTCACTTCTTAATATTTACTTTTCTTTCAGAATTCAGTTCAGCCATCACCTACTCGGTTTACTTTCTGAGATTTCTGTTAAATAATTCCTTCACTTTACCTCTTAGGATAGCATGTTCTTCAACTCTTTCACAGGTGCCATGTAACATTTATTACTGGAAGGCTTTGGTTAATGTTTTTCCCAATAGACAGAAGTTCTATTGCGTATTTTTGTTGACACACAGCTTAGCATGTACTCAGTAAGTAACTCTGAAATTCTCTGTCCTGATCCAGGAGCTTGGAGATAGGACTATGGTAGAGAGGCACTGAGTGGGCCACAGCTTGAGGAGGGGGCCTTGGAGAAGAGTAGTTGTGGAATCGGAGGACAAAACTGGCCCACTTCCCAGAATCATGGGGGATTCTCAGTAACGGCAGCCTCAGAACCTTCGTGATTCTGGCAATTCCTTAATCCACTGTTTGATCCTTGATTTCATTAGGGGACGATATGGGAGGTGAGATAGTTCTTTTTTCTAAGATGAAAAAGATGAAGCTGGGAAGAGACCACCTGCTCTCTCACCCTGATTAACATGTAGTGCAGCCCTGCATGGCCCCTTTAAGCCCACCCAGACCCCAAGGACAGAGGGTCTTCTGACTGGCCTGGGCCTAGCTCTGGAATTGACTGTTACCCCAGCTGTCCACTTCAGAGCCTCTGCTCCTTATTTCGGCTGCTCGCCTCAATGCTCCTACTCCAGCCACACATCCCCTTGGACTCTTATGTTTCCTGAAGGTAGAACTGCCAGCCAGTGGTACAGCCTGGTTAACAGGACCCAAGGCCTATCACCACAGTCTATTTCACCACATAACCCAGTCAGACAAAGACCCACGACCATCCATTCAATTCAGCACACATAACGGGCTTATTCAGAGAAAGAAACAGATTCTAATAAAGAAACAGAGAACTGAATGGAAAGTGGAGGCCACTGGGGCTGGTACAATAACATAATTATGGTAAACCACAGTTGCATTATTCATATCTTATATTCAAATTTTCCAGTGAAGTGAAATCTAGTGCAATGCACTATAAATCATTGAATAATGTCTGTTGTTTACCTCTGAGTGAAAAGAATTTTGAATTACATCACTCAGGAGTGAAATGCCAGCACTAGTTCAAGGGTCCAAAGGCACCACTGCCTTCATAGGAGGCATTGGAGGAGCTTACACTACTCCAGCTGGCTGCAGTTTCCACTATATCTCGTCTGGTGGAATAATTGTCTTTGTCTTGGGGGAAGTAGCAATTTGATTAATAAAGGGGCATCTGTTGCTTCTCTGGAAGATCAGAGATGGTTGTTTGGGGTCAGGAGCAGCTCTAGCACTGTGAGACATAGTTGTAATGTCCAGGCTATTACATGGTGCTCTCCAAAAAGTATACCTGGAGACTAAGGGTTAACCTCCCTGGCGGTCTGATCATGTCAGTAATTTTGTAACCCAAAGCGGTACATTGTTTTGCATGGAAATTTGTTGTTTTATACTGTAGGCCTATAATTCTTAGGAATTACTCACTTAAATCTATCCAAACAAGAGTCTAGTAGGCATCCCAGTTATGATAAAGTTTGAAACACAAAATCATAAATTATAATATAATAAATAATTATAAAAAATAGGGGTTACCGCTTCGGGCAGTGAAAATGAACCCTGAGCCACACTCGGGTTACCACCAGGGTAGTTAAGTCGAGTAGTTTATTTAGAAGGTGATGCTAGGACATATTATGGGGCAAGAAAGGAAAGCTGAGAAAAATCATTGCTGTGGCTTCATCTCACTGGGGACCCCATGAGAGACTGTGGAGCATTCTTTAGAGCTCTGAGGGCTGAGGAGCCCGGTGTGGTTATCCCCTGACTCCTGCCCTTCATCAACTGAGGGTTAGTCCTGAACAGCCTGGCCAGCTCTGAGCCCAGGCTGAGCTCCTCAGCCAGAGAACACCCTCAGAGGAGGTGCAGGAAGTGGTAGGCCTATACGGGGACTGTTTGCAGAGGACTCTGGGGTGGGCTGAAGGCAGAGGACCACTGACAACATGTAGAACCATGTGAGGGAGAACCCCCACCAGGCTGGCTCTCCATGCTCACATGCCTTTTGCCTCTTCGCATCAATAGGGAGCAGGAGAGCTGTCACTCTGCAGCTGACTGTGGTAGGGATGCACCCATCAGGGTGTGGGAAACGGGGCCTATGCCTTGGACCTCCGTCTCTGTGGCAGGGCAGTAGGCGAGATAGCAGTAGGTGGGAGGAGAGATGGAAGTGACACTACCAGGGGATGCCAAAGCAAAAACAGCAAATGGAGATGGTGACTTGTCTTTCCAGCTAACTACCACCATACTGCTCACAGAGCAGGGCTGGTGGCCCTGACTAAGTCCCTGGCAATGACACGCTCTTCCACATGTCCCCCTCAGACTGTGTCTTTCATGACATTGCTGTCCATGACCATGATGTTCCCTTTAACCAGATTTCCCCATATTACCAGGGACAGAGGGAACGAAGAGTGGCAATAAGGGTAGAGCCTGTTCTGTGATTTACCCTGCTGGGCACCATCCTGCCTGCCTTGTGTTTTCTGAGTTAAACTGAATTGCATTTTACCCAGGTAGTTCCAGGCAAAAAAATATGCACATGTTCAGCTGGATTCTGGCTTAACTAGGCAGCAGGTCAGCTAATAGAATTTATTCAGACTCTTTAATAAATTAGTACTAACTCCTCTGCCCTCTAAAATTTGGACTAGGAATCAAACTAAATGCGCATTGTCAGCAATGTTCATTCTTCTTGTTTTGGGTTAAATGTAGAAGGCAAATCAAGGAAATGGAACTGATTGTGCTAGTTTCAGTCACAGTATTTTACCAAAACTATCATTTATACATTTTGCCCCATCTCACTCTTTCTTTACCTCCCTCTTCATGTGCTTCCCTTCATCCCATCCTTAAAATTTAGTGATCATTTCGAAAAAGATATTTAGAAAATGTGCTGACACATAAGGTTGGAATTCCATGTTGCTTCTCTCCCCCCACCAAAAAAAATGTGACTGGGCAATTCTTTTAAAACATAACTAATGGCAATTCAGCCCTAGAACAGAAGAATGTAAAAATATTTCTCAACCCAATTTTAATTCAGGTGCGCAGTGCATAGTAAAATGGTCTTGGAAACTAGACAAAAAATAGAGTAATAAGAGCCAACCACGCCTTTGCTTGTGTATTATGCCTTATACATTGCAGTCCTTCTGACTGGCTTCATTTTAACTAGCCGAGAAAAATATAATCTGACAAAGACAGTTTCCAGTGTTCAAAGTCAACTGAGACCGAGCCAGTGTTCAGTAATTACAGCCTTGCAATTTCTAGGAGATTCCATCCCCACCAGACCTGCTGTCTCATGTCCCCATTTGTAACATTGTTCATTATATTCAACCTGCTGCCATCACTCTGGAGCTTTCAAACGTATTCTGGGGGCTATCTTGCTGTAGGACACGGATAATGAAATAGTTAGATGTGACTTGTATTATAATTGCCTCACCTAACCCCCATTTAGCTTGAAAAGTAGACTTAATAAAAGCAGGAATGAAAGGCACTTTATGTTTTTAATAAGGAGTCTCACATGGTATTACCTGCTGTTTTTCATTGTGTCTCATCTCATGGTTTTCCTTTGAGATACATGACAGAAGAAAGCCAAGCACATCTCTTAATCTTAAAGCACTTTAAGAATCTATTGCAGTAATCTACCAAAATCGATCAATAACTTCAAGCTAACAGGGCTGATTTCCAAAGTACATATGTGTACTTACAGAGACAGGCACATTTGTTCACTAGCAAGTAAAGGCCATCTTATGTCCAAGGAACTAGAGGATTCCGCTGTATAATAATTTAATGTTCTGTTTGCAAAAGGTAATTATAAAACTCTCATTCCATCTCCTGCTCTGATGGGCTCAGGATGAATTTAAAATGGATTAAGAGGAAATGGATAAGACGTTCTGTATTGCTGAACTCTGCCCAGTGTCATGATATGCAAACAGTGAGCAGAGCACTGAAACTACTAAATACACACTGAAGAGATGACAGGCTCAAATGTGAGAATGCCTGGATTTGCCAGAGAAAAGGGCTACTAAAAATAGTGCTAACAATTTACAGAAGAGAAAGTCTGATGGTGGTGTAAAAATCTTTGAAGGCAGAGCTGCTTGGAGCTGGATGCTGTAAACATATTCATGATATGTACAGAGAGGCATCTATTTTCTATGCATTAATTTCAGATGAGAAAGTCAGAAGGCCTCATTTCTAGAGATGACTCTGTGCCACTAATTAGCTCTGTGACCTTCCGCAAGGCACAACGCCTCTTAAAGACTTACCTATGAAATGGGTCTGTTGAACTGAGGGTGGCTGCCATGTACTAAAAGATGCTGGCAGGCTAAGTATTCAAGAACTTCTCTAATTCTAGACTAATTATAATGCAAAATTGATTGTTCAATTTAGGGACTGTATTTCTTTAACGATTATTGGCACTTTTTAATTTTATGTTTTTAAATTAAAAAAGTAATATGTGCTCATTGTAACAAGTCAAATAACAGAGTTGTAGAAAAAAAAGGGTTCAAGTTTAAAAATGTCTCCTAAATCTTCCTCTAAAATGGTCCCCTCCACCCCACTTGAGGTAATTAGTGGTAACAGCTTGATATAGATTATTCATTGTTTTCACCATACTTTTTTTTTTTTTAGATATGTATGTGGAATTGGGGGAGGGGAACAGCATTGGGGAATCAGGGAAGGAGAACAGATAAGTTGTTGTCCTTTTGTTCTTCAGTCTAGTTGTGGAGGATGTTGCTTCACTGGCCCATGTTGGTATTATGATCAACGCACTCTTCCTGGCTGAGGCAGTCGGCCGCCGGCTCTTGGATGGCTGCTCACAGTGGCTCACAGCAGCTCTCTCTGGCTGCCAGCCACTCATGGTAGCTCACAGCAGCCCACTGCAGTCCCACTGCAGTCCCACTGCAGCCATTGCGGTCGCTGGCGGCTCTCGGCAGCCCAGGTCCAGGTGGAGCTGTTGTTCACCATCTTAGCTGTAGAGGGCGCAGCATCACTGGCCCACATGTGGGAAGTGAACCAGTGGCACTGCTGCTCAGAGCTCGCGTTCCTAAGCGAACCCTTAACCAACTGAGCCACTCGGCCGGCCCTCACCATACTTTTGATATATGCTTATATATAGGTTGTCCTTTAAATCCTTTTTTGATTAAAATAACATCATTTTTCTTTTAATGCTTTATCATGGACACCCTTCTAGGTTAAGGGTAGGCAAACTATAGTTCAAATGCCAAATCTGGCCATGCTAAATGTATTGTCCATGATTATTTTGCACTACAAAGGCAGAGTTCAGTATTTCTGACAGAGCCACAAATATTTATTCATTAACCCTTTAAAGAAAAGATTTGTCAACTCTTTTCAATATATGTAGCTCTATCTCCTTGTTTTTAAAAAGTTGTATAACATTCCATAGAAGGGGTATTCATCATTGATTGGCTCTTGGAGTTGAAAAGTCCAGAGGAATATTGGCTTCAGGTACTGTTAGATCCAGGAACTGAAATGATATCTTCAGTAGTCTGCCACCCTCTGGTTCTTGTTTCGGCTTTTTCTCTGTAAGCCTAATTCTCAGGCAGTTTTTCTTCTTTTATTGACAAAATGACAATCATAAGTTTCATTCCTAAATCTCATTCTGGTGGTAATAGAGTTTTTCTTTCCTGGCAGTTTTATCAGAAGTCCTGGGTAGGACTTTCATTGGTCTGGTTGTCCATCCTTGAACCAGTCACTAAAACCAGGGGTCAGTATTCTGTTGGCCAAACATAGCCACGTGCTCCCCTCTGGACCCTGGAGCATGAAACAGCCTTATCAAAACATATAGATTGAAAATGAAGGAAATGTGGTTATCCAAAGGATAGCTGGGGTGCAGTAATTTATTTATTTATTTATTATTTATTATTATTTATTTATCAATTATAGTTGACATACAATATTATATTACTTTCAGGTATACAACTAGTGGCTAAACATTTAAATAACTGATAAATCTAGTACCAATCTGACACCATACCTAGTTATTACAATATTACTGACTATATTCCTTATGCTCTACCTTACAGCCCCATGACTATTTTGTGACTATCAATTTTCACTTCTTAATCCTTTCCCCTCTTTCACCTATCCTTCCAACTCTCCTCCCATCTGGCAACCATCAACATGTTCTTTGTATCTATGAGTTTTTTTTCTGTATTATTTGTTTGTTTATTTTGTTCTTTAAATTCCACATGTAAGTGAAATTATATGGCATTTGTCTTTCTCTGTCTGACTTACTCCACTCAGCATAATACCCTCTATATCCACCCATGTTGGTGCAAATGGCAAGATTTCATTTTTTTTTATGGCTCAGTAAAAACGTATATATATATATATATATATATATATATATATATATATATATATGTATATGTATATATACTTTTCTTTATTCAACTCACTCAAATTCATTTATCCACTGATGGACACCAGGCTGCCTCCATATCTTGGCTATTGCAAATCATGCATAATGCTTCAATGGACATATGGACATACATGTTCCTTTGATTTTCAGTACCTTTGGATAAATACTCAGAAGTGGGATTACTGGGTCCGTTTTTGTCTCTTGTTATAGTCTTTGTTTTAAAGTCTATTTTGTCTGGTATAAGTATTTCTACACCAGCTTTTTGTTTGTTTCCATTTTCATGAAGTATCCTTTTCCATTACTTTACTTTCAGTCTGTGTCTGTCTTTCAATGTCAAGTGAGTCTCTTGTAGGCAGCATGTATAGGGGTCTTATTTTCTTATACCCCATGCCTTTAGATTAGATCCATTTACATTGAAAGTAATTGTTGATAGATATATAGTTATTTGCCATTTTATTATGCATACTTTTACTTTTATTTTCTTCTTTTCTTAAAGAAGTCCCTTTAATTTTTCTTGTAATACTGGTTTTGTGATGATGAACTCCTTTAGCTTTTTCTGGGAAGTTCTTTATTTGTCATTTCATTCTAAATGATAGCTTTGCTGGGTAGAGTTATCTTGGTTTGGGTTCTTGCTTTTCATCACTTTGACTATTTCATGCCAATCCCTTCTGGTCTGCAAAGTTTGTGTTGAGAAATCAGCTGACAGTCTTATGAGAGCTCCCTGGTAGGTAACTGCTTTTCTCTTGCTGCTTTTAAGATTCTCTCTTTATCTTTAACCTTTGGTATTTTAATTATGATGTGTCTTGGTGTGGGCCTGTTTGGATTCATCTTGTTTGTGACTCTCTGTGCTTCCTGGGCTTGAGTGTCTATTTCCTTTGCCAGGTACAGGAAGTTTTCCATCATTATTTTTTCAGATAGGTTTTCAATTTCTTGTGGTCACTCTTCTCTTTCTGGTACCCCAATTATCGAATGTTGGTACACTTGATGTTGTCCCAGGGACCCCTTAAACTATCCTTATTTTTTGGATTCTTTTTTCTTGTTCCTGTTCTGATTGGGTATTTAGGGCTACTTTAACTTCTAAATTGCTGATTTGGTCCTCGTCTTCATCTAATCTAATCTTGATTCCCTCTATTGTATTTTTTATTTCAGTTATTTTTCATTTCTCAGGTTTTTTTAAATCGTTTCTATTTCCATTTTTACATTTCGCATCTCTTTGTTGAAGTTCTCCTTGAAATCATTGAGCATCCATCCTTATAACCAGTGTTTAGAGCTCTGCATTTGATACATTGCTTGTCTCCATTTTGTTCAATTCTTTTTCTGGAGCTTTGTTCTGTTCTTTCATTTGGGACATGTTTCTTTGTCTCTTCATTTTGGCTGCCTCCCTGTGTTTGTTTCTATGTATAGGTAGGGCTGCAACGTCTTCTGGTCTTAGTAGAGTGGCCTTATTAGTAGTGTTTTGTGGGGCCCAGTGGTGCATTCTCCCTGGTCACTTGAGCTGGGTGCTCCAGGTTTGTCCCTTGTGTAGGTCGTGTGTGCCCTCCTGTTGTAGTTGAGCCTTTGTTGCTGTTTGCAAGTCAGTGGGAGGGCTTGATCTTGACTATAGTCGAGAAGCTATTGTGCAGGAGCTGACCCTACAGAGCAGGATTCACTTTAGCAGGGCTCTGGTGCCTGTCGAGTTTGCTCTTTGGTGTGTCATCTCTGGAGGTGGCCTGGTGGTGCTCTGGCACTGTTTGAAGCCAGCTACCAGGTGTGCTTGCTTCAGGGTCTCCTGTGAGAGGCCCCATTGAAGGCCAAGTTCCACCTCCTTCTGTGTATTGCCTGGGGCCACTTGATATGAGCCACAAAGTGATCTGCAGATATGTTCAACCTGTGTTGGGCTTGGAGGTGCTCAGGAGAGGCTGAGCTATGAACCAAGGCCAGCTGCTGTTAGTGCCAGGCTGCTTAGCAAGAGGTACAGGACACACTGAAGCCAGATCCTATTTGTTTGGCATTTGTGAACCTTTGAGAGACTTTAGGAAAGTCTGCAGCATGAGCTAAGACAGGCTGCTTGTATGAAAAAAGCCACTGGAAATGGCTTGGGTAGGTCCACAGATTGGGTGGGGCAGGATCTCAGAGAAGCACTAGGACAGAATGAATGTACAGTTTTAGCCAAGTAGATGGACACTCAGATATGTTGGCTATGTGTGTCTGCACGCCAAAGGAAGGCTTAAGAAAGAAATATTGGATTTTGCCAGTACTTCTGTATGGGAGAAAGCTGTCCCTCCAGCCCTCCCCCTGAGGCCAGACAATTCAGTTCCCCCCTGTATATCTGTGGCACCTTTGGAGCTGCTATCCTAGCACTCAAGAAAGAGTATGTCAGCAAGTAAGTCCATGGGCAGGCCCTTTAATACGAGTTTCTGGGACTCCAGCAGCCCTCTGTCTCACTCAGCCATAATCTCTGCTGGTTTTCACAGCCAAAAATTTTGAGGAGTTCTCTTCCTGGAACTGGAATCCTTGGCTGGGAAGTTGTGGGGCTTCCTCCCTCACTCCTTCGGAGTGACCTCTGCAGCCAGGATATCCTTCCTGATTTCTAATGGTTACATGTGGGTGTGGGACTAGCTCGTTCATTCCACAACTCCATCCCTCTTACCAGTCTTGACATGGCTTCTTTTATATGTTCTTAGTTGTAGGACTTCTATTCAGCTAGACTTCTGGTGATTCTCAATGGTGGTTGTTCTGTAGTTCAGTTGTAATTTTGATGTGGTTGTGAATGGAGGCAAGCACAGCATTTACCTACTCCACCATCTTGACTGGAAATCTGGAGTGCAGTTCTTTAAAAAAGGGATTGACTACCAGGAGCTTGAGACAACCAATGCCCACTAGAAGCACAGATATCCAAAAATGCTTTGCTGGCTTGGATACTTGTACTTTTAAAATTTCAGTAAATATTGCTGGACTATTTTGCAAAGTGTTTGTTGTAATTGATCATAGTTTGGTTCCAGTTCTTGAGGGTGTGGGGTTTTCTGTTTTGCCACTAGCTCTGGTTATTATAACAAAACATTTTTTTATTAATCTGATTTTTAAAAAGTGGCATTTTATTGTTTAAATTTGAATTCCAGTGACTACTCGTTATTTTTTCATAACTTTATTATTGGTAGTACATGTATAGTTTTATATTAAATATCACTTTACATCTTTTGCCTATTTCCCATTGTGTTGCTTGTCCTATTATATATAGAAGCCCTGAGTGTATCAGGGATACTAACTGTTTGTTCATCATATATGTTGGAAAACTTTTTTTATCAGTCTTTTGTCTTGGTTTTATTTATGGTGTCATTTACTACATTTTTAAAAAGTACATGAAAAGTTCTGTGAAGGAGTCTTTCCAAATATAGAAATAAATTTCAGTCTCACTGGCTTGAGACAGTTGGATGAATTATTGAAAAATATGTTTATCTCTATAAATATATTTAAAGTGTCCATCTTCAGAAGTTACATGATTTAGGGTATGTAAACAGAGCACCACCCATGTTGTTCTAGTGCTATGAAATGTTCTGGACCCAGATACACATGAATTCAGCACCCTTCATTCACAAGGGATCATCTGTCCCTGGCATAGTGCACTGCTCCTGCCTTGGTCAACTAACAGAAGCCAAGGACTATTTTTGCTTAAAAGACCTTGGATATATATAAGCTCTAATTCAGATCTTCAGTTTACAAAATGACTTCTAATTTTGTAACATCTTTGCTTAATCATACACTTTTTTAAAAGTTATTTTTTCATATATTTGTAAAAAGGAAAATTCTAATAGAGAAGTATGTTTGTGCATATGAGTGGAAAAACTTTAAATCATTACCATTAAGGTAATTTCTGTGTGCAGTAGGTGTGCAATAAAACATGATTTATTTACTTTAAATCTGGATTGAACAATTGACATCATTGCACAGCAAACTGACAGACAAAAGAAATGTGAATCGTGTTGTTTTTCTGTTCTTAATGACGTAAATATCGAGAGTCTTAAAGTAGTTTTAGTTACCTAACATAGTTCTACCCTTTTCAGTTTAGATTATAATTGTCTAGAGGTGAGACACAAAATTGTTTTCTTCTTTTCGTGAGCAGTGCCCATCCTCAGCTTTTTAATAAATACATCAAAAGATTTAGTTTCCTCCAAAATAGATAAAGCCCTCTTTTATATTGGGTATTGTTTTCCTTAACCAATTTTTGCAGTTCATTAAGCAACCTGGTGAAAATTATGGGTGGAAATTTTCTCTAGTGAAAGAGGACACTGCTTTGACATCAATCATGAACCAGCGAAGTGAAAGATACAGGGCAACTGGCCAAAGGCCAGGTCTCTGGATTCATAGTCAGCCATTGGTTAATTAATTAAGGGGTATATACTATGTAGTCAGTGATCTCTATTATGTATGATGACTAGGAATTAATATTCTAGTTAATATAATACCTTGTAAAGAAAGAAACATTATATCAGAAACATAGGTCACTAATTGTAAAGCGTTAGACAACTAAGTTCTAAATTCTAAATATTTGATAAATGTGAATATATTTTGCATGATTCAGATCTGAGGGTCTCATGGTGTCTGCCTCAGACTCATCAGGATAAACGTCTACATTTAGTGTATTCGGTGCCGATGCTGGTTGATGGAGAATTCTGGACATTAGAATGTTGACGCTAAATACATTCATTCTCACCCAAAATGTATTCCTCCAGCTTATGTGCCTTCTGATTGAGGAATAGTACATAATCACAAATACATAAGTGCGCGTGCGTGTGCGCGCGCGCGCGCGCACACACACACACACACACACACACACACACACACACACACACACACACTTAAACTCCTCAACCCTCCCAACAGTTGTAATCATGAGGTAAACACTAATTTCCCCTTTTTACCAATGAGGAAAGGGAAGAACAGATGGTTAAGTACCTTGTCTAAGGACACAAAGCTAGTATGGAAGAGTCAGGATTCAAATCCAGGCAGCTCAGCTTTGGGGCTATTTTAACTTATACATCAGGACTGCCACACAAGTTATTGTGATTGTCTGGATGGGGACTTATGCTCGGTGCTTGTAGGAATACTTCCTCCTTCTCTCTAATACACACTCATTTGGTTTAGCTTCTGGTGATGATGACAAGCGTAACTTCACCATTGCCCTACTTTACAGATTGTGTGCATTGAAATATTACCACAGGTTGCTACACACACTGTTGCTCCTGACTTGCTAAACATTTGGCAGCCTTAACCCTCATATTTGGTTCCACCTGTTTTCTCTTATTCTGTTCATAGTGAAAATGAAAAGCAGCCGAGTTTCTATTTTTGTCTATTAATAGGTCCCATTACTTGGAAGCCATTTTTAAATAGAGCTCCCTTCTTTTCCAAGTTTAGCAATCTGTTTATTTCTTTCGTAGTTCAACCCTTTAATCAGCACTGGGGCTCACCTCCCAACCCTCTTCAACATCTCTATATTTCTGGGGAGCCCAAAGTGGAACAAATACTCCACTAAGGCCTGACCATAGAGAATGAAAAAGAACTTGTGGCCATGTGATTCTTTGCAGTATCAAAGTTTCCTGTTTACATTCTTCTCCAGCCTCTGTCTTCTGTATCTATGGCATTTTTATTCAACAACAACCCTTTAATAATGAACTTATGCAAGGTTCACTGCATTGGCAGAGGAGTTGCCCTGTTCCTCAAATCCCTACACATAAAATATGCAAACAATGCCCAGGTTTTATTTTATTTTATTTTTTAGTTGAGCCATCCTGCCATCTGTTGTATCTGCTAGCAATAGCTCAGTTTGGGCTGGGAATCGACCTGACAGCTCTATTGCTCAGAGCTCACCCTCTTGAGTGAGCTCTTAACTAACTGAGCCACTCAGCCAGCCCTCTCAGATTCTATTTTGAATCTTGTTAAAGAGGTTATCAGCAGAACAAATATCAAAACAATGATTGAAACTACCACTATTCTAAAGTCACAATTAAGATGTTCATGAATTCAGTCTCTGTTAGGATTTTTGACATTTTAAAATTTGAAATAGTTAATTTGAAAAAAAAATGGCCAAATATATGTGATTCATTTTTGCTTAAATTATTTAGTTTGACAGTAAATAGTTATTAAAAAGGACTAATGTTTAAATATTACTTTGTAATTATTAGATTTTGATGCTAAGTTTTTGCTTTTTTCAGTGGAGCATCGTCCATGGTTTTGTATAATCGATTAAACACTAGAATCTTTGTATCTTTGTATATCTAAAACAAAATAATTAGCTTCAAATCCTGTCAGAAAAATGTCAATGAAAATAAATAGCTACTTGTCTTAAAGAGGAAGTTTGTAATTATCAGAGAAAGTTGAGTGAAGATTTTTAAAAATTTAGGAGAATATGTAGAATTCTGTGTCACAAGCTGATTTTACACCTGTAGATGGCAGAATCTTGAGTACAGAACTATGAGACAGAACAGATTAAGGGACAATCATCAATCCAAACAATTTAATATGATTTGCCATTTATTGTCACTAATTTTCATTAATTATTCTACATTTCATTGGAGAAATGGGGGTGTTATACTTTCCTTCTCCTTATATCCACATCTTCCTTGGTTGAAGGACTTGAAATTTACATTAAGTACTTAGAGATAAATGAACAGTGCAACATACATAGATCTTTAAAATATCAAAGATAATCTCTTGATAGTTATATTGGTTATTTGGCAGCTATCTTATAGAGACAGAAAAAGGTTGTGAATTTTCAGGTAGTAAAATAATTCAGCATGAAGGCAGCTATGTTTCATGTCTTTCTAACACTGTTTACTTTGAAAAATTTGCCTGTACAGTATGAAGATTCAATTAAATTAATCAATTGTGTTAATTTATTCATGTTAGTTTAATTTTAAAATAGTGCATTGAAACAAAATTAAAATAATACATTGGTATAATTAAGTAAAAGAAGAGAAATTGCTCCTTTATACCTTTTTTATTTTAATTGTCAAAAAAAAGGTATGGAGAAAAAGACTGCACATTGTTGGTCGGAGTATAAATTGATGAAACATTTTTGGAGAAGAATTTGACAACAAAAGCTATCAAAATTTTAAATATGTATGCTTTTTCACCTAGAAATTTCATCTTAGTAATATATCTTATGGAAAATTTCAAGGATGTTTGTTACAGCATTATTTGTAATAAGAGAACAGATAACTGAGATATTGATTGTTAGGGGTGTTACATAAATTGTAATGCATTTTTTTTCTTTTTTTTGTTTCTTTTAAGATTTTACTGGGGAATTGGCGAAGGTGAACAGTGTTGGGGAATTGCGGAAGGGGAACATCCAAGTTGTTGTCCTTCAATCTTAGTTGTGGAGGGTGCAGCTAGCTCAGCTACAAGTCCAGTTGCCGTCTGGCCGCCTGTGGGCAGCTCGCAGCCGCTCAACTCAAGATGCTATGTTCAATGTTAGTTGAGGGTGGGCTTAGCTCACGATCTTATGCAGGAGTTGAACTGGCAACCTTATTGTTAGGAGCACGTGCTCTCACCAGCTGAGCCATCCTGCCACCTGTTGGCAGCTCATCATCAACTCAGCTCGGGCACAGCTCACTGGCCCATGTCAGAATTGAACCACCAACCCTGTTGTTCAGAGCTTATGCTCTTAACCAACTGAACCACTCGGCAGGCCCCTGTAATGCATTTTTATTAAGGATAGATGGCTTGGGGTTAGGTCTCTCATGTACAGACATGATAAATTATCAAGAGAAAAAATGCAGAACATTACTTCATTCATGTAGTATGCTAGAATAACTTTTTTTTTTCTTGTACAACTTTCTGTTTTCCCCTTAGGTTAGTAATTGTCTTGCTTTTTGTGTTCTTAGTTTGCTGTATACTTATCCTTTCTTCAGCTTCAATGTCTCCTCCAATTGTGTTATTCTCCTCTGATGAAACATATTAGATATTATATCAATTTCATGTTCTTGGGGACATCTTTCCTGGGGCTTACTAACCTCAACTCTCAGCTGGTTGCTGTCTAGTTGTCATCTTGATCTCCATTTACCATCAAAGAGAACTCTTCACATTTTTCCAGAGTTGCTTCCTGTTTCTGCCACACCATGACTTTCTCTTTTCTGGTGTATTCTATCATTTTGATGAAGCACCTCCTTCTATAACTTCATGAGAAAGTGTTCTGCAACCTGTAGCAGATGTTGTTGGTGCCCTCCCAGGTTTTTTTGATATCTGAAAATCCGTATCCATTGCTGGATATGACTACAAGTACCTCTGACTCTCTATCTGAGGATTGCTCTTGGTTCATACACAGGAGAAGCTTTTAACCACTGATGGATTAGCTTTTTTCATCCCTTGGCAAAGATAATTCTGATGCATGTTCTACCGGTCTCCTGCAGCAACTCAGGAGGACTGAGTCCCAGTTGTCTATAGAGGTATTGTATCCATTGAGCATCCATTTTTTTTTACTTTGTTCCCTTCCTTGTCTCAAGTCTCCTGTCCTATATCTGTGCTCCTGGAATCACCTCCCCAATAAACTATTTACTCTAAAATCCTTGTCTCAGGGGTTGATTTTAAGGGAACCCAAATTAGAGATAGCTTGCATGTCCGAAGAGATCTTTATAGTTGGCCCTCATGTTTACTTGCTAATTTAGCTGCATATAGAATTCTAAGTTGGAAGCCATCTTCTGAAATTTAGTCATTGTTCCATTATATTTCAGATTCTTTTGTTTTGAAAAATGGAATGCCACTCTGATTCCTGATCCTTTCCATGAAACTTGATTTTTTTCCCTCTGGAACTTTTAGGTCTTTCTCTTTGTCTCTAGTATTCCAAAATTTGTAATAATATGCTATAGTGTAAGTTCCTTTTCTTTTATTGTGGTGAGCATTGGATGAACTCTCTCAACTGTTGAATCTCCTACTCTTCAAGTCTGGAATATTTTTTTGATTTATTATTGATTTTTAATAATATTCCTCCCTCTATTTTCTCTGCCATCTTTATCTGTAGCTCCTATTTTCTGATGTTGGACCTCCTGAACTTCTTCTAATTTTCTTAAATTATTTTTACATCTTTTTCATCTTTATCTTTTTGCTTTACTTTTTTGGTAATTTTCTTATTTTTCCAGCTCTCCTATTGAGTTCATTTCTTCTACCTTAGATTTAATTTCAAAATTTATGAACTCTCATATTTTTTTCTTGAAAAATTTAAAAACAATATTTATTCTTATTTTGTGGATGCCATTATCTTTTCATACCTCACTAAGGATGTAAATGGTATTTTTTATTTGAGGTTTCCTTTTTCTATATTCTCTTTCCTCCAAGTGGTTTTTGCCCTTTTTTGTTTTGAGCTATGCATTTTGTTAGAAAATTTTCTGTTGTCTGCTAATCCTTGGTTATCTTCTTAAAGACACTCAAAGTTTACTGAAAGCTCCGTGGATGTGAATGGAGTCTTCACCTGCGTGCTTTGCTATAGTATCACATGGTCAGGTCACTATGTAATCTTTATGTTTACTACTTTTGGAAACTGAAAAATCTTTCTTAAAATAAATGGAACATAATGATTGATATTGACCTACTGATTGATACTGAGTATTGCATTTAAAGTTCTAGCAGAAATAATTCTCAGGTGGACATGTTTTTACCTGTATTGAATTCTTTCTTTGAAAGAAAGTTCATATTCTGAGTTTGTCAAGAAGATGCAGTGGTGCAAGAAATGGCCCACTCTGGCCTCTATGATGGAAACATTGTGGGAAGGGTATTGACTTTTCTCAGAATAAACCTCTCTGTGAGCCTACGTCAGAGGGTGAGTGACTCTAAGTCTCTTCAGACTTTTTTAGATGCAAAGCCCAAATTCATCTTAATTTGATGTATTGCAGTATCATTCTGTTGTTCAGCTTTAGAGAGAAAGATATTTTGCTAGAGATGATACCTTCTTATAATGCCTAAGAATTTCAGTGATAGAGAAATTTATATGCAGAATTCAATGGTTCCACTCTACTAGAACTTAAAAATTTGGTGAACTGTAATGGTTATAAATGATATTGGATGGCTAAGCATGTAGCTGATATTTTCCTTCATCAGCTTTATTGAGGAAATAATGGGATGAGTTTACAAGAAAATTAACCTGTTAATATTTTCATCCTTAAGAAATTTAACAGGCATTACCAAGTTATGTCTCTCAGCCACTGAACTCCATGGTAATGTGTCTCTGATTTGTCTCTGTTTTATCTTATCTGGGGATAGTTGACAGCGGATAACAGGTACATGGATAAGCTTGAAGCTATTCATTTACTCGTCTCACAAGATTGTTATAACCATTGTTATGGATTGAATTGTGTCTCCCTCCAAAAGAAATGTTGTGATCCTAACCCCCAAATACCTTAATATATAACTTGATTTGGAGGTGGGGTATTTACAGAGGTAATCAAGTTAAAATGAGTCGTTAAGGTGGGCCTTAATCCAACATTATTGGTGTCTTTGTAAAAAAGGGAAATCTAGACACAGAGACACTCATAGTAAGAAGGTGATATGGGGAGATACAGGGAGGAAAGGTCATCTAAGAGCCAAGGAGAGAAGCCTGGAGCAAATATTTCCCTTTCAGCCTCAGAAGGAACCAACCCAGCTGACACCCTGATTTTTAATTTCTAGCTTCCAGAACTGTGAGACAATAAACTTTTGTTGTTTAAGCCACTCCATTTGTGGTATTTTGTTATGGCAGCCCTAGAAAACTAAAACAACTGCTTACTCTAGTCCAACTTGTTTAATCGGCCCTTTGTGCCATAGCCTCCAAGCACTTTTCCACTGAAGAAAATCTTAGTTTTAGGAGAATGTCAAATTGACTTATGCTAAATAGATGATAGTTTTCTAACATCCCAATACTAAGTATTAAGGTATTTTGAAATCTAACTTGGTTTTTTTTCTGTCGTTATTTCTGAATTTGGAAAAAAACATCATGAGACATGTTTTCAAATATATTAGCAAGCCAATTAAAATATAGTCTGGATTTTGCTTGGGTTGTAGTGATAAAGCTAATTATGAACTCAACACTGGCTTTCTAAGTTTTCTCTTCTCTTCAAATCAAGCTGGCAGGTCTATTGTTGTCAAAGCACTCAATGGTCATTACCCAGCGTGTGATGAAATCATCGATGACTGACAGTTCGTGAGTCATGTTCCTTGACTTTTTTATTTCCTCCTTGTGACATGGGCAGTTTGGTAATAACAGCATATTTCAAATCATTGCTTACAGGAAAATGATTCATTACATTATACGATACTTCATTTAGGCTCTAGTCATGGATCTAGACAAATATCTTTCTGTTTATGGCTTTTCCTGAGATATGAGAAAACCAGACACAGACTTACGTTCTTTAGAAATTTTACAGTATATTTTTCATTTTAATGAAATGCCTGGTTAAATTCAAAACTAATATTTTACACTGACACTTGGTATGCAGGGACATGTCATCATGTCATACACATGCTAGCCTGGGCTTATAAAAATAAAGCACCAGAGCTGTCCCAAGAGTCCAAATAGCTATGGAATGACTATTAGGCATGAATAGGTGGTGCCTCTTTGCTTGTGCACTTGCCATTTTTTACTGACCTTGTTCGGAGCTCAACACTGCTGCAGGCACCCTTAAATTGATGCCTTATGACAGATTCTCAGTTGAGTAGTCAAACAGCCAAATTTATTATAAGTTCTTTTTCTATTCTTTCTGGCCCATTTGCCCAACTAATAATAGTTACTGTTATTTCTTGACTCTGCTAGTGACTGAACTGTCTCTTTTTATCTAGTATTTTTTCAGGTTTTTTTTTATTCAATAGAAAACAGCCCAATTTATGGGGAAAATGATGGTGTGAAGAAAGGAACTAAAATTTGACATTTTTATTATTCATTATGGTCAAAGACCTATCATCATTTATATGCTTATTAAATGCTATGTATAATGGAGTTGAAATCTACCATTTATTGAGGCTGAACTGCTGTTGGAGTTTTTGAGTTGGTCTCCCTTCTCACATTTCAATTCTTCTAACATATAAATACATGTCAAGCATCCTGAAGGTTTTTTGTCATTCAGTGGGTCTCCAGCTCACAGGCTAGAGTGGCTCCATTTCAGTCATCTACCTCCACCCAACAACATATTAGATACCAGACTTTCCCAAGGCATCTTCTTTCTCATTTCATTTTTGATCCCTGGGCAACTAGCACCTATTCCCTCAGCTCTAATAGATATTTGTGACTCCCGCAATCATATCTCCCATTACCAAACTCAGTCATAAACTCCAGACAGATCTTATGGTTACAAATAACATTATTGGACACCTTCTGTGTCCCTCAGGTATGTTAGACTTAACATATTCAAACCAAATATGTTATGTTTCCTCTGAAACTCCTTTTCTGAAAGAGCATCCCTCCATGAATAGAATTGCTACTGCTCTAGTCTTCCAAACTGGAATATCTAGCTCATCTTCAGTACTTCTTTTCCTAACCTCATCACATGCAATTGTCATAAAAATTTCTGCCCATATTTAACCTCTGATTATGATGGTTATTCATTTATTTAGTGATTTCTTTGTGTTTTGTCTTCTATTTACATAACTTAGAATTTCCATTTATATGTAGTAATTCTTTACATTTTTTTCTTAGTGTGTTTCTTCAGGGGTTTAAAAAAATTTCCTGTGAGATTTTAAGTTTGCCAAGGGTCAAAGAAAGTTGTATCAGTGAAGATACAATTCCTAATACTCAGTAACTTAAAGCAAACGTTTTTTAAAAAAATTAATATCACTTATACTGTATACCTACTGTATTTAGGACTTTCTTCTGTTTTGTGTTACTTTGGCACCCAAGCTGGTAGAACAGCTACCATTTGAATCGATGCTGAACAGCATAGCAGAGGGAAAGAGGGAACAACAAGTCATATACTGGCTCTTAAAACTTTACCTGGAAAAGTGTCTCTTCATGTCCTCTGCCCATTTTTTAATTGGGTTGTTTGTTTTCTTAGTGTTGAGTTGAATGAATTTTTTATAAATTTTGGATATTAACCCCTTATCAGATGTATCATTGACAAATATCTTCTCCCATTCAGTAGGCTGCCTTTTTGTTTTATTGATGCTTTCCTTTGCTGTGAAAAAACTTTTTAGTTTGATGTGATCCCATATGTTTACTTTTTCTCTTACTTCCCTTGCCCAAGGGGATATATCAATAAAAATATTACTAAGGGTAATGTTTGCAAATTTACTTCATATATTTTCTTCTAGGAGTTTTATGATTTCAGATCTTACATTTGAGTCTTTAATCCACTTTGAATTTGTTCTTGTATATGGCGTAAGGAGGATGTCCAGCTTAATTTTTTTGCATGTGTCTGTCTAGGTTTCCCAGCACCATTTATTGAATAGACTGTCTTTACTCCAGTGTAAATTTTTGCTTCCATTGTCGTAGATTAAATGACCATATAGGTATGGACATGAGGAGACATTTTTCTAAAAAGGACATACAGATGGCCAACAGACATGAAAAAATGCTCAATCTTACTAATCATTAGAGAAATGCAAATAAAAACGACAATGAGATACTACCTCACTCCGATCAGAATGGCTGTCATCAATAAATCAACAAACAACAAAAAAGTGCTGGCAAGGTTGTGGAGAAAAGGGAACTCTCGTGCACTGCTGGTGGGACTGCAGATTGGTGCAGCCACTATGGAAATCAGTATGGCGGTATCTCAAAAAACTGGAAATGGAACTACGTGTGACCCAGCAGTTCCACTCTTAGGTATCTATCCAGAGAAATACAAAACGCTAATTTGAAAAAAATATATGCACCCCTATGTTTATTGCACTGCTTTTCACAATAGCCAAGACATGAAAACAACCAAAATGCCCATCGGTAGATGACTGGATTAAGAAACTGTGGTACATTTATACAATGGAATATTATCGGCCAGAAAAAAGAATGAAATCTTACCATTTGCAGCAATATGAATGAACTTAGAGAACATTATGCTAAGTGAAATAAGTCAGATGGAGAAAGACAAGAATCATATGATCTTACTTATGTGGAATCTAAAGAATAGAATAAATTAACAAACTAAGCAGAAACAGTCTTAGAGACAGAGAAAAAACTAAGGGTTACTAGATGAGAGGGGGTTGGAGATGAGGGAGAAGGTGAGGGGATTAGAAAGCACAAATTGGTAGCCACAAGATTTCCACAGGGATACAAAAGACAGTTTGGGGAATATAATCAATAATGTAAAGATATTGTAAAGTATCCAACGGACACTTGTCTTATTAGGGAGACCACTTCATGGATGGTGTAGATTCTTGACCACTGCAGTGTACACCTGAAGCTGAAGTTGAATAATACTGAATGTTAACTATAATTTAATATATATAAATATATAGTCACAGGATGTGGAGTACAGCATAGGGAATAGAATCAATGGAATTGTAACAGCTATATACGATGTCAGAGGGGTAGCAGATTAGGGGAGGGGAGTTATCACTTTGTGAGGGGTATAAATGTCTAACTATGACATTGTTTTGTACACCTGAAACTAAAAAAAAAAACCCAAAAAACAAAAAAACAACAACTTTACTTGGAAGTGACACTGCTCATCTGTGAAGCAAGTCATTTTACCATACCTTACTCTAAGGGGTGGAGAAATTCGATGTTGCTGTACATCTGGGAAGAGTAGAAACTTTTGATGAATAGCACTTATGATCATGTAAGGCCACTATTTCTTTTGAAGGTTTGTATAGGTTCTAGTACAGAGCTTTGAACATAGCAGGAATCAGTAAATGCTGACTCACTCTTTGTTTGACCTAAGTTCTATTCATTCCATAATTCTGCCGTGACTTGGTTTTGAGTGGTGGTTCTCTTGGAAATGAAATCCAAACTCTGCAAAAGCAAGAAAATGAACTGCACCCAAAATTCAAAGGCAAAAAACATTTAAAAATGCCTTAGCACTTACTGAACTTGGCAGTGATAAAGACCTCACTAATAGTGTAGATGAACTTGATGTTTTGGCCCTATTTAAAAAGCATTAGATCCTCCCAGCTGGATATTATTGATGAAATGGCTATATCTCAAAGTTTCTCAGGCTGCTACTAACAACATTAAATTAGAGAACTAGCAGCAGCGTTTCAAGGAGATGGAAGCCATCTGATACCAGAGAATAGAAAATAGAAACAGATAAAAGCATCAGAATCCTGAAAGCTATTGTGTGA
The DNA here is from genome assembly GCF_001890085.2 of Hipposideros armiger. Classification (NCBI taxonomy): domain Eukaryota; kingdom Metazoa; phylum Chordata; class Mammalia; order Chiroptera; family Hipposideridae; genus Hipposideros; species Hipposideros armiger. Next base: position 3,215,825 of record NW_017731477.1, on the reverse strand, counting down.
GTTTTCCGAAGTTCAAGCTGTACTACCTTAATAAGTTGAGGTTTAAAGATAATGAACATGGAAAATCTGATATATATATTGTATAGGTTTTTAAATTGTGCTTCAGGTGGGAGGATAAACAGTGTGAATAAAAATCTTCAGTTACCTTTCACGTCTTTCCCCCTGCTGTGTCCATTAGCAACCAGTTAATTGTGATAAGAAAAACTGGACCAGTGTAGGCAACAGAATGTATTATATGGTTAAAATCCTTAGTTCCATTATTTATAAAATGGAGAACGTACCTTGGAAAAAGTACCTACCTCATAGGGTTGCTGTAATCATTAAATAAGATAAAGAATGCAAAGAATTTAGCTCTCTGCCCAGCACTCATTAAGTGTTAGCTGTTATGATTACTGTGCAATTTTTCTTATGCTGGTTATTGGTGTTTGTTTTGTTTTCTTTTTTAAAGGGAGTGGTATTCTATTTCAGAGACTGAAGAATAAACATCCTACCTTTGATAGGAAAAAAAAGAGTAAGACAATTCCATATGGCCACTAAAGAATCAGCGTTTTTCATATAGTTGTTTGTGACCAATTAGTAGGTCATGAGGTTAGTTTAATAAGTCATGAATGGCATTTAAAATAGGAAATAAAATAGAAACATGAGAATGCAGTTGACAGACAAAAACAACTATCTTTTCATGAAAATTTTATTTACTGTGTGCAGTGTGTATCTTTGTTAATGTGTATATATTCTGGGTTAAAATGTAAAATGCATTTCTAACTCTGGGATGTGTTCATAAAGTCAGAAAGACATAATTCTAAATAAATGTACATGGGCCTTATGTTATAAACTATCCCATGTCCCAAGGTATGCCTGAGTTTCTCTTGAGGATAATTTTCTAAAAATGTTCTTATAAATTATATTTGACTTGTATGGGTGTAAAACTCTGAAAAGGATGACAAATTGTTTCATAGGGTTTCTGAGGTCAAAAAGAAAAAAAGGAATTGTTTGTGGGATTTTCTCTCTGTCCCCTTTCACATCCCCAAATCTGCTGAAATTTTGTTTATAACAATGCAAACTATAACACATATCAAATATAAAGATGTGGGTGTTATTCTGAAATCCTAATGAAAACCTGCCTGCCATAAACCCTTGACCCAGTCCATGAATGGGCTGATCTATTCATCTTTCATCATTGGGTGGCTTTGTCACTACTGTAGCCCCAGCTCCATTTTAACAAGCGAAGCACTTCCCAAATATAAAACAAAAGTAAATGAAACAAAAAAGTCATGTGTTCCAATTGGCCCCTGAAGGGCAATGGTCTTTCTCTGGGCTTACATGGCTGGATGGATGTTCAGGTTTCAAATTTTTCATGGCTTCTCTTCCTCAGAGTTTGAAGAGGATGAGAAACAGACTCTTAAAATGCCTTTTTGTGTTTTCACACTTTTGAATGCACAGCTCAGTCATGGAAAAAGTCAAAGAGCACTATTTAGTGAAGGCATCCTGCCAACTCAACAAAAGGCTATTATCATTGAGAGGCCACAACAGTCCGTCATTAGCAAAATCTATATTTTCCTGGTTTTTCCCAGGAGACACTGCTTCCCTTGCAGCTCTATCGTTTCGTGTCTACTTTCTGAAAATAGTTACCACAACCAAGCTAAGAACATATCCATCACCTCACATAGTTACTTTTTCTTTTGTATGTGTGGTGAGAACACTTAAGTTTTACTCTTAGCAAATTTCCACCATCACAGTGGTAAACAGCCCATTCTCTGACCCTCCTTTTGATATCTTCTTCATGATATTCATGTTTAAATAATCCCAGTTTGATAAAGAATAATTGTTTCATGTTATCTATGAAAGATAATTTTTTGTTCTCACATACTTCTTCACATAATCAAACTTTGTCTCTTGCCGTCTTTGGTTATGTTTAATAGACACTGTGAAGGCTCATAATTAAACTACAGGAGGCCATACATGTTTTTTGGAATCTCTTTTGCATCACTCTCTCTAGTCTTCCTCTGCTCCCCATTGAGTTTGCTGATTCACAAACCATGCCTCTCATTTCAGATAATTTCTTATCTATATATTTGAAGTTTTAGCTCTATCAGTTATTGTCCCTCTTTCATTCTTTCATTGAACTCTGTAAATTGGAGATTGGGGTACCCCTTAATAGATGTTATATTTGAAGACTTGTTTGGTTGATTTATGGGACTTGGGCCTATCACTTTAATAGTTTGTTGCAACATACACATGTAAACATCACCTGGTAAATGCTCCTTCTTTTGTAGCAAATTAGGAAATTACCAATTCATTGTATCATTAAACATTTCCTGTGTTTTTGTTCCATTAAGAAAAATGAGAAAAAGCTTAGGTTTTGCAGTCTTTACCATTGCTTTTGCATTCAATAATAAAACAAATATTTAAATCACTAACTCAGCTATTATTTGGAATAACAAATTATGGGTTCATTGTATTGTAGTTATTTTAATAAAAATATAATTGGTTCAACAATAGTTGGCTTGATCTTTTCATTGAGGAAGGAGGTTATTTTTCACTCTGGTAGCTGCATTAATTTGCCTTTGCTACTAGAATATAATTAAGTAAATTAATTCCTTCAAGATTTTCTCAAACGCTTCTTATGCAAGAGAAGGTGCTAAGAAAGCAGAGATGTTTAAGCCATATTTCCTGTCCTATAGCTACTTGCAAACTAAACTTTGTGATAGGGCTGAGACAGTAGTTAATCACACTGCAAGCATTTCATATTTTTGTCCTTAAAACTTTAAATAGCACTCTAATTGTTGCAAACTGGCTAGCTGTTCATCAAACCAGTTTCCTCCACCCTCCTTGGCAATTACCTAGATCATATTTCTGGATTCTCTTGCAATTAGGTGTGGACATATGACTATGTCCTGACCAAGAAACATAGACAGAAATGATGAACCCCACTTTTACGTGTCCCATAAAACTCCATTCAGTCCTTCTTTATTCTCTTTCTTATGCAGTTTTCTGGCTGGATTTCTACGCCTGAGGCTATCTAAAAGTCATGTGTTGGAGATGGCAGAGCCTCTGTTAACTTAGGTCCCTGAATGAGGCTGAATTGTGTACACCATCACTCTCTGCTTAACAAAATAATAAATCTACATGGGTTAGTCCAAAAAGGTTATAAGGTTTATCTGTCACAAATTCTAGGGTTACAATAACTATCCTAATGAACTTAAAGAGTTAATCATATTCATCAGAATCAAGAAGTGTACTTTCATTTTGTGAGAAAATGACATTCATGATATATTTGAGATACATCATTTAGAAACTAAGTATGGACTGGGTTGTACAATTGAAGACTGCCATGAAATGTAGGAATCGCAAGTGACTTGTTATTATTTACTAGATCCAGGCTTCTCCTAATTATTCCTGCCTAGATCTTGTCACAACATCATGATTTTTGTACCCTAATTTCTATAAATGAATCCTTGTCTTTTTTTTTTTTTTAACCAGGGCCTAAGTACCTTTTTGGACAACCTGCCTGGAGTTCCAAAATACTAAAAATATGGCAGTACTTGTTATCACTTATTGAAAATTGGCACTGTGGCAAATGATTTTAAATATCATCTTTAGTTCTTACAACAACCTTTCAAAGGACGGGTCATCATTCTCATATTACAGGTGAGGAAACTGAGGCTTGAGAGCTTTTTGCAGAATTTGACATGACTTCCCCAAGTTAAGCTAGAAAGTGTTGATGCTTCAAACCTGGGTTTAAATGACTGTAATACCAATGGCCTTACTCGTTCTGTTTTCGTTGTACAGCTCTCACTGAGTCTGGAAACCAGCTGCTCATTTACCCTCTATGAAATCTTCCCTACAATTTCATGCTTACCAGTGATAAGGTGCTTAGATATCGCTGAGCGGTGCTCCTCCTTGAAGAGAGAGGTAGACCTTGTTGATAACAACAAGCCTCGCTAACCCCATGCGAGAGTTGTTCTTTACAAATGCCATCATTACAAAATGAGCTTAAGTTTCTTTTTGAGGGATCATAGTGGCTAAAATTTCAGAAAAAGTTCTACTTAAATATATATATATATATATTAAAGTATGATCTATCTATATCTATATCTATCTATTATCTATCTATCTATCATCCATTTTCTACTGGCTTTTGCTGAGTCATTATTACCTCCTAGTATTTATATCTGAGTGTATCACACGACATTGCATCCACATGCACGTTTTCCAGTGTAAATCCAAGACCTCGGGCATTTGGTAGAACATTCTAAGTCTCTGGGGGTCCACAAAGCATTTGTTGTGACAACCATGTAAGATTTTATGCCCTGGAGTGAGCCTCCTACAACTGTGTCAGACTTTCTACTCCTTTGATTTAAATAACAGAGGACATTTTCTAATCACAAATGCTTATGTCAATATAAACATTTAACTTCCTCATGGTGGTAATTCATCTACTAAGGTGTGAACACAGAAACATATACTCTTGTTTCCTCACAAGATTGAGCAAGGCTGTGCTCAGCTATAGCCCGCGGAGAGAGAGTAAGCCTAATTATAGATAGGATGACTGCTAATGCTTGCTCTTCCAGTAGCAGCTTGCCGTTCATAAATAATTTCTGTGGTGTGAGTGGCTGAGGGAGCCCCAGTGCCTCACATGATGTGTCTCATTCTCAGAAGGGAGAGTATCATAGATG
>NW_017731477.1:3208348-3209289 GCF_001890085.2 Hipposideros armiger | reverse complement strand
AGTTTAGAGCAGTAATAAGGATATCAATATACTTTTGTATAAAGTCTTGCCAGGGATTTTTACTGGACAGAAGCCAAAGCTAAGAGAGAACCCTGACACCAGGCAGCACAATGCCTTCTAAAGGACTGACTGACCAGGAAGCACAACCTGTATTAAGAAGTTCCAAATGTTCTCCAATAAACTCAGTAACTCTGGTGTAGAAATATTTTCATGATTTAAAGCAAATAGCAGGTCTGTAAACATCCCTTTATGGTTTCTTATAGGACATTGATTTCTGTACCAATTGGTCACTCATACATTCACTTATTTCTTCATTTAATAAATTTTTATTATGTTTTGAGGACAGTGACAGGCTTTAGTGATACATAGTTCTGTCAATCAAGGGGTTGTGCAGTGTTCACAGTGTTGTGCAGAAGACATAAATTTCATTTTTTGAGGTATAATTTATATAAGGTAATTTTCACCAATTTCAAGTATACAATATAAATTGACAGATGTATACAGAAGTGTAGCTGTCACCACAATCATGATATTAGTCACAATTTTATCTTTACCAAAGTTCCCTAGCTCCTCTTTACAGTCAATTGTCCTCCATCCATCCTACACTCATGGCAATCACTGTTCATTTTATGATTTCCAGCAATTAGCATAGTGTCTAGCACATGGTAAACACTCCATAAATATTTTCTGCATGAATCCTCAACTTGAGAGTCAGACGCGTTATAATTTGGTGTTCTTTAATTTCTCTAGTGTGAATCTCTGGGCTGCCTTCAAGTTTCTATTCTGATGGCATCCTACCATGAATCATGACTTCAAAACTTGTACATGCCCTTTGCTTTTCTTTCTCCATACTGACATTATACTTATCTTTCAAGGATGATTCAAATCATCTTCTCCAAGAAGCTTCCATAAAGAGCACATTGCCTTTGTTCTTCCTGCTA